>NW_015635021.1:176469-190371 GCF_001515625.1 Sinocyclocheilus rhinocerous
ACCTTGCCCCCCCCTCCCCTCCTCCCTTTTGCCCTACGCACCTCTGAGCTCTGACCCCCCTGTATTATGTATTATGTATTATGACCCCCCTGTAATCTGTATTATGTCTACTGTTAGTGTTAAGTGTTAACTATATGCACCAAGGGTCTGAGAGTAACGCAATTTCAATTCTCTGTATGTATATGCTGTACATGTGGCAGAATTGACAATAAAGTAGACTTTGACTTTAGCCCTATTCACACGGGATTAGTATTACCTGGTGACCTCCAGTCATTTGTAATAATTGCGGAGGTTGTCTGTGATCTTAATCCCGTGCGAATCGGCCATGTCTGTAATTTGTAAAGTAAAAATTCCCCCGCAAATGACCTACCATATTTCGCCGAACACCGAGGTCCTGTGATAATATTAGTCCCGTGCGAATCGGCATCTCTTGATGATTCGGCCAGCATTTGGCAGGCTGTATATCATTTTTCGAGGTTTTTGTTTGCTGTGCGCCTTTTTATCCATCTTCCGCGAAGAATGGAGCTGCGTTGGAGTGTTTGATAGTATTTTGGGTGCTGTCATCATATCGCTCATACAATTTGCAGAAAGAGAAAGCTGAAAAGGTTTTGAGGTTAATGTGTTACAAATAAATCAAGCACAGAGCTTGATATATTATTTTAACCTGGTGAAATGTAAATGACACAGCGCACAAAACTATATTAGTTTATTTTTAAAAAATCCATCTGGACCATAAACGGGACTCTCAAAGCCTTGACATCCGGGTATCTGGGAGATAAGTCAGTCAATTCGAGTAAAATCACAGGCTTCGCTTATCCCGTGCGAATGCACCACACGGAATTCAGATGTGGGGGGGTAATTTCAAAATCCAACAAGGTCCCCAGATAATACTAATCCCGTGTGAATATAGGGCTTTAGATGTAACGTATTTTAGTGGATATACTCAGTGTATTTTTGCGTCTGCGTATGCCTTGTGCACATCTACGTATTTTCCTGATAATAATGTGTATTAGGGATTGTGTAAAGCTGCTGTGGAGTGTTTTCCAAATGAGGCAGATGGTGTGTGTGTGTGTGTAGGTTTAGGGGTTTGAAGGGCTTCAGTTTTACATGAGTCAGAGATCAGACTGACCCATTTCCTCCGCAGGACACATGTGGAAATACGCATACATTTGGGGTTTGTACGTGCCGCCGTTCCCCGTTTCCTACATCATCATGATTCTTTGCAGGAAGTGACACGTGTGGTCTTTTCTCTCTCTCAGTGCTGTAAAAGTGAAGGAAGCCTCAGAGAGCAGTGGAGGAATTAAATATGGATAGGACACGGGGGAGGCAGCACGGATGAGGGGGTCTGCAACCACTCTCTCTCTTAATGATGTGATGTGATGTGACAAGCATGGTGCTCGTGGGGGCAGAGTTACCATAGCGATTCCCAACACGCCCCCCCATCTGTGGCAATCTCCCATGCACAGCATCCATATTTAATGCAACTTTTACTTAGTGCAGTTCAACTGCCCACCCAACTCTTTCTCCCTCTCCCTTTCTCTCTCTCTCATTCTCTTCGTTATATTTGCAGAAGTAAGATACATTATACATTTATGGGCTGAATGTTATAATTATTGAGTTTACGGTAAAGTTTTCCAGCCTGCTGGAGAGAGAGGCCTTTAGGAGCTGTCTCAAATTATCATATATTCCATGCTGTTTTTATACTTAAAGTTTTACAGTTATAATCTGAACTCTGTATAACTTTTAAATGATTTTTCTTCCCACGTTTGCTATAACCAGGACAGTTGTTATCGGTTTTTGTTCGTCCTACTGTCAGCTTTTCCTTTTTTGAACTTTCCCCTCATAAAACTTTTTCGCTAACTCAGCTGACAGCTGTAAAGTGTGTGTAATGGCAGATTGTTGTAACGTTTATCACGCAGCAGGGCTGTAGAACGAACACGATGAAGACAGTCTTTAATAAATCCACAGGCAAGTAATCCACATAAAGAAAACAGCTGTGACACAACTAATGCAGACAAGAACCCACCACAATGAACAGAAACAGAGCAACTTAAGTACATGTGCAAACAAGGATAATTAATGACACACACCTGAACTAAAGGGCAAAATCAAACCAATAACCATGACAACCAACACAACAGGCAAAATGTGCAAACTGAATCATAGTCCAAAGTGATATTGTGACAGTTTATCGCAATGTTTAGTACTAATACAATAACCGACAATATTCTGAAGTAAATTAAATGATTAGATGAAAATTATTTATTCATGCCATTCCAAACACGTACAGTACCGTTAAAAGGTTTGGGTTCTGTAAGATTTTTAAAATGTTTTTGGAAGAAGTCTCATTTGCTCACCAAGGCTGCATTAATACTGTGAAATTCTACTGCAATATATTGGTTTGTATGGTAAAATATTGTCAAATGTTATGTATTCCTGTGATGCAAAGTTGAATTTTCAGCAGCCAGTACTTCAGCCAGTACTTAGTATCAGTCTAATACTGATTTGTGTCTTTAAGAAACCTTTTTTTTCTTATTATTATTATCAGCATTGAAAAGAGCTGTTCTGCTTAATATTTTTGTGGAAACTGTAAGACATTTTTTTTCAGGATTCTCTGCTGAACAGAAATGCAATGCATTTATGCAATCTATTGTATAAATGTATTTACTGTCACTTTTGATCAATTTAATGCATTTTTGCTGAATAAAAGTATTATTGCTTTCAAAAACATTTATTGACCCCAAACTTTTGAATGGTGGTTTTCTTTTCTTTTTTCTGGTAAAACAGAGGAGATGTTTTGCAGAACTATAAAATTAATCCACACATAGTTTTGCATTATACTTAAAATATTCTGAAGCCATACGATAGTTTTCTGTGAATAAGAGAGTGATTATTTAAAAATCTTTCCCTCTGGTGCAGCTGTTAGTGTCATTTACATTGTTGTATAATATGCATAAGAATACAATTACCCTGCCTCATTGTTTCAACGTAGTTAGCTGATATATTATGTATGATGGTTTATTATTTTGTTTATTCCCTGGAAAGGCCTTATATGGGCAATGATGTAACTGTTGCACATGTATTTTATTTGTGTGAATATAATATTTGTATGATGTTCATAGTATTCACTCAGTAGTACTGTGAGTGTTAGGCTGGAGAGCATTGCAGAGTTATTTGTGTTTGCAGAAGTGGCTGTACAAGGCTGATTTTGAGATGACATATTTATGCTCAAAGCAGAGAAGAAAACACGTATTAGAGCAACTTTATAAGTAGTATGCAGGAAGTCTGTTGTGTGGATGAAAAGTGATGCAGTCGAGAGGAGTGGAGCTCGCCAAATGCAGGGGAGAACTTATAAAACAGGCCTTTTTAAAGTCTCCCATATGGGGAGGTCACTAATTTATCTTTAAATATCCGTGACGACGACAGTGACATCAAATGCTGTTTCATGATCACCTGAAGAGCCATCGCTGATATTGCCTGGATTTAAATTGTTTTTAATAGTTGTACTTTGACTTATTTTGAGTATTTGAAGATAGAGTACTTATACTGCTAGCGAAACTAAATGTAATCAATAAATTGACTTCTATTTTTCGCACAAAGTCTGCCTCCCGGGGCATTGATTTAAGACTTTGAGCCGGAACAGACCACAGAGGAGTCTTCTGTCCAATTGGAAGTATGTAGAATAATAAAAATAAAGGTGTAAAAGCAGTCTGCACCATAAAACAACATTTATACATTAAAAAATGAGACGCATGGTGCCAGTTTTGATGTCAGTCACAATTACAGCAAGAGTTTCAACAAGTTGTATGGCTTCAGAAGACTTTGAATATTCATTATCACGGATCATATGGACTTCTTTTATGCTGCTTTATTTATGCATGTTTATTTGTTTCTTTTATTTACTTATGTTTTGGTGCTCAACAGTCCTCTGTTCAGTTTGGAACAACATTAGAATTTGTACTTGATTTATTTTTGGGTGAACTATTCCTTTAATGCAAGCTCGACTACTCTCTGTCTGTGAAGGCTCTGTTAAATGATATGTTCATGAATTGATTGACCACTCAGTGATTTGTGATCCGATCCTCAGAGAAAGTCACATGGAGTACTAATTGATTAATGCAATCAATTCATGTCGTGCTGCGGCCTACACACGTGACTGACAGATATGTTTGCTTGTTTACATGTTTACTTTAGGTTATGAGTGCACTTACAGCTTGGTGATCCACAGATAAGCCAATGAGAGGATGGCCAGAGGTCACATGATCTACAGAAGCGCCTACCAGCTGGTACTACTGATTCTACTGAGCGTGCTCCAGCTGGCACATGCGCAAAGTGAGTACACAGACTTCAAACATGCATAAAACACAGGCAGAATCCTCTGAAACTCAGAATAATTGCTGGCTCTTTTCGTGAAATCCGTGAAACCAGCGCAAAGGATAAAGGCACACTTTAATGCAGCTTACAATGTAGTATGTAATTAAAAAATAAGGTTTCAGAACATGCTAAGTAATTTCATCGTGCATCGTCACCAGTTGGAGGGATTATAATGCTGCGTTTGATTCTTTCACTGCACCAAATGTCCGGATCAGTGTTTACAAGACAACTCTGACTACGTAAAGAAATGACGTCAACATTTAATACATGGATTTTTATCTTTCATTTGATGCACGGTAAAGCATTAAAGAAGATAATCAGATGGGCATTATGTTATTCTCTAGTAGAAGAGGAAAGAGTTCTAGTTGTTAAGAATTTAAATGTAGAAAAAATTATTTCAATTAATAATAATTTATTAAATAGATTTATTATTTATGAAGTTATTTTATGATCATGATTAATCATTTTATTGGTCTCTATTTGGTCTTTGTAATTGTATTTAAAAAAAATGTAACAGTAATTGCAATCAAAGGCTTTCTTATGTAAACATTATCTGCGCCTATGTAGATTAAAGCATGCAAAGTGAAGATGAAGTCATTTCATCGCACATCATCTGGGGTGATGACACGAACATTCACCCACGCACTCACTTCATTGTTCTGTTTGAACCTGAGCTGAGCCTTTGGTTAGTTACACATGCCATTAGTTTAGAGCTGCTGGGCAGATTAATGTGAAGTCATCCTTAGATCGAGTGGATTAGCAACCACTGCAGACTGCATCAATCACACCGCTTATCTGCAGTTAATTCACTCCGTCTTTCGTATGAACTGAAATGCACATTATAATGCACACGTGAAGTCACAGCCTGACTTTAAAAAAGTTTTATGATTTTAAAGACAGGTTTATTGTCATTTTTAGCAAGGGATGAAAATGTGGTACTTATTTTAAGACATGCCTTTCTTTTAAAGGGGTGTTCACACATGATTTGTTATTGCGTTGAAAAATACAGGAGGGAAGGGTGAAAGGAATGGAATTGCATAGAATGCAAGGGTCTCGTGATGTGTTTGTAAAAGCTGAATTGGTTTTAACTTGACATTGCATCTTGAAAAGCACAGCACTTATGGCACAAGATGTTAAGTTACAGACCCTATCATTTGCCCTCCTGCCAGTGATTGGTTTATTGAGAAAATAAATGTTTCTTACCATGATTTTTGCTGGTATCATAAACAAAATCAAATAAAATGTAGTATTTAGTACTGCATTTAATATTGCAGTTAAAGTTTTAGTTCCTAAAACTATATGGGCTAATTGGCAAGTACATTTTATTTTATTTTACTTTACTTTACTTTACTTTACTTTACTTTATTTTATTTAAAAAATATTAAGTGCTAAATGCAGGTAAACATTTCTTGCCAATTGGCCCATAAAGCTTTAGGAAATGCATTACTTAGTACTTAATTTTATTTCGTTTTTTTAATTTTTTAATTTTAGAATTTTAATTTTGGCCACAGCATGAAAATAATTATCGGCTTAACTGTCATGATGTATGTGAAGTAAACTTATTATATATAAATACACCAGATATTTAGTGCATCTGGTGCTTGTTCATTTTAAACCCTGCCTGTAACCTTTCAGTTAAACTACTCTATGTGAGAAGTATAACTTCAAGATGCATAGATGCATTTATTGTTGTTCATTATGGAGATTCTAAATAGTAAAGGAGAGTTTCTCCATCTTCAAGAAAATTCTGCCCCAATGCTTTCATTGACCCAGTCGTAGTTAATTATTGGTCACCTCTAATGGTTAGAGAGTTGGACTTGTAACCCGAAGGTTGTGGGTTCGAGTCTCAGGTCCGGTAGGACTTGTCAGTGGGGGGAGTGAATAAGCAGCGCTCTCTTCCACCTTCAATACCACGACTGAGGTAAGACCCTTGAGCAAGGCACCGAACCCCCAACTGCTCCCCGGGCACCGCAGCAATATGTTCACGGTGTGTGTGTGTTCACTACTGTGTGTGTGCACTTGGATGGGTTAAATGCAGAGCACAAATTCCGAGTATGGGTCACCATACTTGACCACACGTCACTTCACTTTTATAAATCTCTGTCTTCCTCTGCAGCTCCTCCTCAGTTCACTCGGACCCCCGTTGATCAGATAGGTGTTCAGGGGGGCGTGGCCTCCTTCGTATGTCAAGCCACAGGAGATCCGCCGCCTAGAATCACGTGGAGCAGAAAAGGCAAAAAAGTCACCAACCAGAGATTCGAGGTAAACACATCTCAATTGCACAAACACAAACCGTACAGACAGCTTGCTTACACATTAGCTGCAAGCAGCGATACAAGGTTGTAACACTACTAAAGTGAGATTCGTACATTTCCTGTAACTTCACACATTTGCCCTGGCTCAAAGGATGCCATACACATGGTCTATAAAGACACACAAGCTATTCAGGGAGTTACCAACACATTTCTCTCTGTGTGTGTGTGTAGGTGATAGAGTTTGAGGATGGTTCAGGGTCCGTGTTGCGAGTGCAGCCGCTGCGGACCCCCCGTGATGAGGCTGTGTATGAATGTGTGGCATCTAATGAAGCAGGAGAGATCAGTGCCTCCACACGGCTCAGCGTTCTCCGCGGTAGGTACAGACCTGACTGGAAGCGTCTTTGCTTTTGCTTGGTCTTCTGAAGTGCATGTGTGTGAAGCTTGCTTGATACACGACATCTCTACTATTATTTTTAGAGATGCACTGACAGAATTTCTGGGAAATACCAATTAGAAGATAATTGTTTTCATGCAGTGACCAATAAGCAATATAATGGTGAATATACAAGTATAGGCCCACGCTGAATCTCTGAATCTACAGAGTTTTAATCATTTTCTGTGTTGATTTTGGGGTAATTTTGTGGATATTATGTATAAAAATTTTTTTTTGGTCACACTTTATTTTAAGGTCCAATTCTGCTATTAACAAACCATTAACTATGACTTTTGCCTCAATAAACTGCTAATTTGCTTATTAATAGTTAGTAAGGTAGTTGTTAAGTTTAGGTATTGGATAGGATTAGGGGTGTAAAATATGGTCATGCAGAATATGTACTAATAAACAGCCAATATGTTAATAATAGGCATGCTAATAACTTGTTAATAGTGAGAATTGGTCCCTATACTAAAGTGTTACCTTTTTTTTTTTACTTTTTAATGCCAAAGACCCCAAAATATGATGATCACCAAACCCCATTCCTAAAATATAATGATAGCTGTATAATTTTTTGTATAAAGACCAATTAAAAATATTAAGCATCTTTTAAATGCATATTACTTTCTAACAACTGGCTTTTATGTTCTCAGTGTACTGTTATTATTATTTTTTTTTTTACATATTTTAAAATATTATTATAAATATTTAAATATTATGTGAAGAATATTTACTTTGTAATAAATTGATCATATTTTATATATTTTTTATTTTTAATAATTTACATTTGAATATTTTTTATTTCTTACCGTTTAAAACAAAACCTGTCTATAGAATAAGATAACTGTGATGTATTTCATAATTTCTGATTTCAGAAAACAAAATGTAACAGTAATAACATTACATGGTTAATAAAGTGTGTTAATAATTAAATTTATATATATCGTAATTAGGCTTGCTGCAATAGACGGTGCTAACGGTGATACCGGTGTTAATCCGCAACACCGGTTACGTCACATGCCCACCGCGGCACTGACCCCCACCATCGTTTAGATTTTTTATAGTAATAAAAATCATTTAGTTCAGTAAAAGAACAGACACTACAATTAAAAACTGAACGCGGCTGCTCAATGCAGCGTGCCGAAGGACAGTCGCATCACAGATCAGATTTCATTTATCCAGTGAGGAGAGTGAGTCCAACTGACTGACAAGAAGAGTGAGGTGAGACAGACAAGAAGAGTGAGGTGAGACAGACAAGAAGAGTGAGGTGAGACAGACAAGAAGAGTGAGGTGAGACAGACAAGAAGAGTGAGGTGAGACAGACAAGAAGAGTGAGGTGAGACAGACAAGAAGAGTGAGGAGAGACAGACAAGAAGATTCCGTACCCACTGTATATATATATATATATATATATAATTTTTTATTTTTATTTTTTTAAAGAGTATTTTTTGTAACATTAAAAATAGTCTTAGATATATTGTGCATCCCTTGTTATTTTTTAATTATTTTTAATAGTACCTTTAGGCACTACAAGAATAGATCCTTAACGAATGAAGACTGAAAAAAGTGTGCTATTTTGCATAACATCTGCATAAGATCACCTTCACCTTGTAAAGATTGAAGCCCTCCATTGAAGGCTGAGGTGTGAGTGTAATGTGTGTTTGTGTTTGTATTTGTTTATTTCAGAGGACCAGCTTCCCGCTGGTTTCCCGTCTATAGATATGGGCCCTCAGCTGAAGGTGGTGGAGCGTTCTCGCACCGCTACCATGCTGTGTGCTGCCAGCGGAACACCTGACCCTGAGATCACCTGGTTTAAAGATTTCCTCCCCATAGATACACACACTCACGGGCGGATCAAACAGCTACGCTCAGGTGTGTGTGCTCATTTACACACTCTCTGTGCTTTTATTCTCCTCATTTGTTTAAAGGTGCACTTAGCAAATTTAGCTCATTAAAAAAGTAGAAATAGTACATTTTATATATACATTTTACATATATGTTTTAAACAATGTACACTGACATGAGATGAAGAGTCATATCAGCAGCTTAAAAAAATGTTTCGTTCTACATGGAGCATGTCGTGTTGAGATCACATGACCAGCTGAGTTTTGCTTATGCTTGCAACAAGCTACAAATATTAATGATAATAATTACATTACATTTAGTAATTTAGCAGACGCTTTTATCCAAAGCGACTTACAAATGAGGACAATGGAAGCCATCAAAATCAACAAAAGAGCAATAATAAATAAATTAATAATAATAATAATATGATAATATGTTTACTTCATTTACATGATTCATTAGGGATGCACCAATATTGAAATTCATACCGTTATGGTAATAATTATTTTCATGTTGTAGTACCCAATATTAAAATGTTATACTATTTTGTTTGAATTTACAAATAATAACATTATAATATACACTGTTAAAATGGATATTCATTTTGATTTGTTAGAGATTACATTGAACAGTGTTATTAAATTAAGTGATTTTAAAGATTAACTTGAAGTGAGAGTTAGATGAAAGCAGAGGTAATATGAATGCTAAAAAAAATAAGCATTCATACATAAATATCTAATATCAACCAATACTGATATTGGATTGAATTAAAAAGAAAATCTAATAGCGTAGGATAATTGATGTGGTATTGATGTACTGTACACTTTTGTTTAAAAAGTTTGGGGTCAGTAAGATTTTTATTTATTTATTTTATTTTTTGAAAGAAATGAATACTTTTATTCAGCAGGGATGCATTAAATTGATCAAAAGTGACAAAGACGTTTATATATTACAAAACATTTTTATTTCAAATAAATGCCATTTCTTTGAACTTTCTATTCATCAAAGAATCCTGAAAAAAGTATTACCGTTTCTACAAAAATATTAAGCAACTCTAATATTTTTGTCTTTGATAATAATCAGAAATGTTTCTTGAGCAGCAAATCAGCATATTAGAATGTTTTCTGAAGGATCATGTGACACTGAAGACTGGAGTAATGATGCTGAAAACTCAGTTTTGCATCACAGGAATAAAATACATTTTAAAATGCATTAAAATAGAAAACAGTTATTTTAATATGTAATAATATTTCACATTATTACTGTGTTTTTGAGCAAATGCAGTTTTGGTAAGCATGAGACACTTTCAAAAACATTTAAAAAAAACACCCCAAACTTTTGAACATGTGTATATAGTTTATATTGTGCATTGCTATATACTTTAGACTTAAACATAATAATAAAAGTACAAAGTAAACAAAACAAGGAAAAGGAGATAATACAATATACATACACAAGACAAATCATAGCAGTGGGAAAAATCAATTGTCCAAGCAAGCAATGAAACACACCATAACAGCCAACAATTCCAATGCCGCAAACGTACACACAAAACCTCTTAGAGTGCATCTTTAAAGAAATCCCGTAGCCTTAAATCCTTTCTCACACACACTGTTTTTGCTGTGCGAGAACCTTAAGTGATAAATGTGCTGTCTCTCTTTCTGTGTTTTAATCTACAGAGTCATTTGGTAAGTGTGTTATCCTGAGGCACAACACACACTCACACGTCCAAGCACAAAACAAACAAACATGTCGTTATTGGTAAAGCGCATGATATATCTATATATTGTATTTCCCCTAACAGTACAGTCACCCTCTCTCCACACACATAGTCAGCACATACAGTAGTGTGTTCACACACAGCAGTCACGTACAGTAGACAGTCCTCCTTACCTCTAACATGTGGTACTGAGCCTCTCGCTCCCACTCTCACTTATGTTTTCTCCTTCACTGGCTCACTCTTTAACTTCTCCAAACGCTCACTGCCCTCGGCATTGGATTTCCTGCATCACTACCCCCTCACTCTTTCAGATCTCTCTCTTTCTCTTTCTCTCTTTCACTTTGTTGCCTAGATAGGTTTGAATGTCCCAATGCTGAATGTTACAGTGGCTTCTCACCCAAAACCGTGGCCTTTTTGGGCTTTCCTCTCTCTCTCTGGGCTTGAGTCTGCCTGTCTTAAGTCTCTGTGTTCTTTCCAATTTTTCAAAGATATTTTCTCTATTGCACTGGTTTTATGAACTATTTTTTTAGAAAACGGTGGTGTCATCCAGAGGTTGGGCTACAAATAATCGCTATCTGTCACTGTCATGTTTTGTCGGTTGTATTCTCTCTGTTGGTATAACACTTGGTATTTTAAATGTGGCACTGATATCCCAGCATCTTTAAGAGCTTTATTAGTAGCAGATTCTTGGCTTTTTATTCCACTCTTCGGTCTTGTAATCTGGTCATCTAGTTTAATAAACAATATATCATGAATTATTCAACTGCACTGCATTTGCAATCGGTTGTTTTGCTCTGAAACCATTCATTAGATTTCACAGGGGTGCTGTAAAACGTTTCCCCCTTTTTTCTTTATTTCTAATTCTAATCCTTATTTGCCTTTTTTATGGAATGTTTTTTATGCCACTGAATAAAAAATTTAAAAAAGGTGATTTTGACTTTTTTATCTCACAATTCTGACTTTTTTCTTGCAATTGCGAGATATAAACTCGCATTGTAAGAAAATAGTCTTTTTCCCCTCAAAATTAAAATTGGACTTTATAACTCACAATTGTGAGTTTATATCTCCCAATTCTGAGAAAAGAAGTCAGAATTGAGAGTCTATATTTCTCGCATTTGTGAGAGTTTATATTATGCAGTTCTGAGAAAAAAGTCAGAATTGTGAGGTAAAAAGTTGCATTTAACTTTTTTATTTTTTATTCAGTGGCAGAAACGGGCTTCCATATCGTTTAGTGTGGGAATGGTTAAAAATGGTTTCTGAAACAGGGATATGCAATAGACCAGATGCCTTATATTTGTGAAAACTGAAATTAATTTAAAGCATTTTTGTACATTTTTAACAGTTTTTGATTATATTTGAAAATATATATATTTTTAAATAATATAAAAATGTGAACTTTTTTTAATCATCAATATTTTAAAAACATGCTAAATTACGGAAAATTGTAAGTTCTTTTCGGTTAAGACAACCTCTTCTGTCATCTCATAAAAAGTCAACATACACTTTGCACTTAAGACATGAAGAGTCTCCCTCCTCCCCTCTTTCTCTTTCTTGCACTCTTTCTTTTTGCTGTTTCTTTTTTTATCCCTCTATCTTTCTGTTTTCTTTCTTTTTGCTCTCTCTCTCTGTCACTCTGTCTTTTTGTCATTCTCCCTCACTGCACTAACTCGTCTTCTCTTTAATCTCCCATCTGCTTTCATTCTCACACATCCAGGGGGTACACCTATCCGAGGTAAGAGACTAAAGCAACCCACCACATCTCTCCACACCTTATCGCTCTCTTTCTTTCTTTCTTCCTCTTCCCCTTCCCCTCTCTCTCTCTCTCTCTCTCTTTCTCTCTGTTTGACTAACCGTGTCATTTTCAGAGACTGTGTTTATCATGATTAATGTTTGGGTTCTGTCGCCATGATAAAACTACGACACCTTTGCACAGATCTTATCTGAATGTGTTATTTTCATGGTAAATTTAAATCAAATAGACATTTAATTATGTGAGCTGATAAAAATCATTTGAAATATCTACTAAAAATGAAAGAGGATTTACTTTAGTGGTTTTTCAATATGTTTTTTTTTTTCAGTGGCAGATTTGTAAAGACCCCATGACACTAGACGGGTTTCCATCCAAAGTTGCGAATTTAACTTATGCACAAAATTGGAATATCGCATAAAACATTAGCGAACAAAAGCACTGTTTCCATCCAACGAGTCAGAGAGAACAAAATCATCACTTCCTGATAAACTGCCACTAAATATCACTAAGAAAAGTCAGAGAAGCCACTGAATATAATAATTCTCAAATATAATAAATTACTTGCACTTTGAGTGAGCAGACGAAACACAATAACCGCATGGTCTTGCTTTCGGAGGTGAATGCCAGCTGTTTGGGAATGCACTCGTGGTAGATTGTTCTATGAGGCGGTTATCCAGAAATACTTTGACGACTTTGCTCGGGCACTTCAGAATGACCATGACAACATTTCAGATGCTGTGCATCTAAATCGGTCCGCTGGTTAGTCAGGTTATGCTGTCCCATAGCACAAAGTCACATGACTTTTTTGAATGCTCATGCGGGATTTATTCGCAAAATGCGTTTCTATCTCCCATTATTCGCATTAACCCAAGAGTCAAAAACCACCTCAAGCGAACGTAAAAACTTTTTTGCGGATTAAGGGATTTCTTTTCGAAATTTGCCGTTTCCATCACTCGTTTCTCATGCGATACTTCAAAATGCGCATTAAAACAGGGTGATGGAAACATAGCTACTGTCTATTGCAGTTTTCTTTCTTGTGGTGATGTATTACTCTTTGAAACAGGAAGCTTGAGCAGGACATATCGAAATGCTCATCCCTAAAACATTCTAGAGCATATTATTGGATAAAAATTGGAGAGTCATCTATAGTTTTTGGTCTGTTGTCCCTGAAGGCTATACATTTTAAATGTGTGTATATTACATATGAAGCTAATAGCCGTGGACTAAAAGCCAGGAAAATCAACTTTTAGTTTTGTTCCCCTCCCGTCTTGAATGGTTGCATCATTGCTTAAAGGGGTCATATGATGCTGCTAAAAAGAACATTATTTTGTGTATTTGGTGTAATGAAATGTGTTTATGCGGTTTAAGGTTAAAAAAACACACACCACACTGTGATGCCCTTTCCGACCGGAGCGTAACATAAAACTATGTCTGCATTTGTGATCGGAGAAATGACAAACAACAAGTGATACTCTACACTGCCCAAAAAACAAGCGTTTGAATCGTCAGTGGCAAATTCTTTAAA
>NW_015635021.1:190478-204245 GCF_001515625.1 Sinocyclocheilus rhinocerous
GGCTACTCTCCCAGGAAACAGTCCTCATCCTCCGCAAAATGCGCTGCACACATCTGAATATTTGGGTTGAAGTGTTCTGGAACAGTGTTGTAAATACAACTTAACCACTGATTTCTAGTGGTGTCCTCTTTTGGAAGACCAAACCAAGTAGTTTCGCTTTCACAACGAAACACAGCGCGTTCACGACATGGCGGCGGCAACAACGATACTACAGTGAGAATAAAAGTTACGCCTTCTTTCTTTGCGTGAACATTTGGGCGGTGTTATGCAAATCTTCCCACATAGTGATGTAGGTATGTGGGGGCGTGTTAGAACGAGCCGTTTTAGGTAGGTGTGGCTGACTCTTAACTTTGATAAAGAATATCTCTTTGGATTTGAGACTTTAGTCTTTCAGATCTTCTTTATGCACCAAGAGCTTGTAACACTCCAAAGAGAAAGGAAAAATTTAAATCGCATCATATGACCCCTTTAAAAGGAAAAATATAATATATACAGTATGCTGTAATTTTTTTAGTTGAGGAACAGATGACTTGTATTTTTGAGCTAAATAATGGGAGCAGAGAAGAGACTAACTAAATTATCCTGTATTATCTTGTATAGTGAAATATAGACCATTAAGTTTGCAATTTCAGTGACATGTTTTTCTGTCACAGAAAATGCTGACGCTTTTGTGAAATTCTTTGCTGAAATTTAAGCATTTTTGCTGTTTTTCTCATGCTCTTCTGATCCCCCTGTGGATCTTTTCACTTCTTTCTCCCTCTAATTAAACACCATTTCATTTTTCATTTCTCCTTGGATGATAAATCAGGCTATTTTTTATTTTTATCTAATGAAGCCTTTTTAGAATCTGCTTTACATGCAGTGCAACAGTCTGTGTCTCTTTTTGGAGTCATTTCGGTCTGTTTGTGTCTATATCTAACTATTTTCAAAGAGGCTGACTGCTTTTCTTTTTCTCTTTCGCAAAGACACTTGTTTGACTCTTTCGTTTTTGAGATATTAAGGCAATATGTTGTTTATGTTATTATTGTTTTACTCTGATTGTTATGCTGTTGAACTGCCTTGGCAAAATGTAACCGGTTCAATACAAATTACGCTCTATGTACATGCTGTCGATTTTCCACAGAAAAGGGGGAATGTGTTGTGGCGGCATAAACTGTAAAATACATACTTACAGAAATTATAGCTACTGTATAAGACATGACACTATCATGATAGAATTGCTTACTAACTTTGTGAAATGTATATATGCCTGTCGATAGAGCTTAACTTGTACACAACCCAGAACATTGCTTCCAAAGGACTGGGCTGGTGGCAAAGTCTGTGTGTGTTGTTGTGTTGTAAATGAAAATGCCTTTATATGTGCGTATGTATCCAGGTGCACTTCAGATTGATCAGAGTGAAGAAACTGATCAGGGTAAATACGAGTGTGTCGCGACCAACAGCGAAGGAACGCGCTACTCCGCACCAGCTAACCTTTACGTCAGAGGTACAGCTTTGAGTTACTTAACTGAGTGCTGTAGAATCAGAAAATAAAACCTGTAACTAACACATTCTTATGAATAGATACAGAGAGTCTGTGTAGTCTGATCTGTCTGATTCTTCTTAGATCATCTGTTCTTAGCTTATTCATTATTTGTTTATTTTTCCTTGTTGGCTCATTTCTCACTGCCGGACTCCTCTGTAGAGTTAAGAGATGGTAAGTGCTCTTCTTCTCAAATCCAACGCTCTGTTTCTTACTCTAATCTAAGTCTCAGACTCTCACATCCACATAATCCTTCCCCTCCACTGGGATTCCGAACTCACTCTCCAGATCCTAATACTGCATACTGTATGTCATTTGACATTAATCCGCCATTTTTCACCTGATCCTATACCGCATTCCATAACATCATGCTAATTGCAAATGATATCATAGTAATGCCGTGCACTCACCTGTCCATCGGAACAAAAAAAAATACAATTTATTGCATGCATTTAAGTTATACAGTGACATTGCAGCACCATAATTTTCTGTATTTTCACAATTTATAAGCAGGGGAGAGAAGGGTAAAGATTTGTTTCCAGAAAAAAATCAGATGCAGTAGATGTAAAATTAATTATATAGCCATTAGAAATAATTCTAAAGCATTTATTATTCTTAGTTATTGTTAATTTCAACCTTTACTGACATTATTAAAATCAAAAGTTTTGTTAGTTATATTACAGTGATACATTTATATATTACATGAAGTTATATTACATTAAATAAATTATATTATTTAACAGTCCTGAGCTAACATGAATTAACCATTTTTTTTAATACAAATATGATTTAGAATACAATTTCAGATGAACAAATAAAATATGAAAAAATAGAAATCTAACGTAAATGAGAAAACTAACAAAAATGACTGATGCTTCCCAGTTTTATTTTGTATATTATTAGCATTTTCATAAAGCAGACTTGAATTTTTTTTTTTTTACATTTAAATGACAAACTCAGTATCACTGTCTGGCACACTTTACCCCACAAGTACCATTTTCAGAAAAATTGTCTTTTAATTCTCCATTGCTAATCCTTAGCTAAATTTACCTGATTTTGTACTCCAGCAATTCACCAACTTGTATAATATATATTTTTAAACCTGGATAAATTTGCTTTGACATTAAAATAATTTTAGTTGGCATGTAGAATTTGACTCTAGAATAAAAAAAAACGTGTATCACTTTTCTCATGCGCACCTCTTGGTCACTGGCAGCTGTATTTGATGGGTCCTTTCTAATTATATAGTCACGTCACAAAAATTATGCAAAGTCTGGCACATTAAAAAGGAGACACAGCCACATCTTATCCCAGTCTTCTCTACAACACAGATTGATAACCTGCAGCGCACAACATCTTGAGGGCGTATCTTATTAGATGCAATGCTCTCTGTAGCATTAATAATGTCTTTAGCATGAATTAATAAATGGCTCACTGTCTTTCACACCCTCAGTGCGTCGCATCCCTCCTCGCTTCTCAGTGCCACCGATGGATTATGAGATCATGCCGGGAGGAAGTGTGAATATTTCCTGTCAGGCAGTGGGCGTTCCCATGCCATATGTCAAATGGATGCTGGGATCAGAGGATCTGACTCCAGAAGATGACATGCCTATTGGGCGGAATGTTTTAGAGCTCACAGATGTACGCCAGTCTGCCAACTACACGTGTGTGGCCATGTCGACTCTCGGAGTTATTGAAACCGTTGCCCAGATCACAGTTAAAGGTACGCAGGAGTGATGTTAAAAGACTCTTTGAAAATGCTTAATGTTATTGAAGAAAGAGAAACCATTTAGTTAAGCAATATGTTCCATGGGCAGAGCCAATATTTAGGAAGCAGGGTGGCTGATGGTTGTTCCAAAGCCTAGTGAGCTACCTTGCTGTCTAATGCCTGGCTAACTAAAGTCGACGACTTGGAACACTCTTCAAAGGCAACAACTCACTCTGAGAGCACACAAAATCAACATTTCAACATTATTTGTTTGACTGAGCTTGTTTCAGTGCATTGAGATTGCCTTCCCTGTAAAAATAAAAATAAAAATCAATTTCTGCTTTTGAATTTGGCCAAAAATAGCTTTTTAGGAGGCAGTATAATTGCTGCCTTTTGGAACAACCTTCACATTAGTTCTGTAATGCCTTAAATTGCTACCATATGTGATGTAATTTAATGATACTAAATGAAAATGATAAAAAAAATGTTTTTTTTGTACGTTTTAGAAAGTAGTCTCGTATGTATGATAAATATGCAGTAAAACAGTTATATAGTGTGAAATATTATTGATTTAAAATAACAGTTTTCTATTTTAATATATTGTAAAATGTAATTTATTCCTGTGATGCAAAGCTGAATTTTTATGAGCCATTACTCCAGTCTTTGGTGTCAAATGATCCTTTAGAAATCATTATAATATGTTGATTTGATACATTCTTCTTATTATTTTATGTTATTATATTTTAAGTTATATAAAATTATATATATTAGTGTTGTCAAATGATTAATCGCGATTAATCGCATCCAAAATAAAAGTTTTTGTTTACATAATATATGTAAGTGTACTGTGAAGATTTATTATGTATATATAAATACACACACATGCAGTATATATATTGAAAATATTTACATGTATATACATTTATATATTTATATTCTTATATTTTATATTATATATAAATATATTTAATATATAAACATAACATATTTTTCTTAAATATATACATATATATATATATATATATAAGTCTGTAATGTCACGTTTGATCAGTTTAATGCACGCTTGCTTAATAAAAGTATAAATGCATGTTACTGACCCCAGATGTTTGAACTTTTTTCACTTAAATATGTTTATTATTAAATGTTTATTTAATATTTAAAATCAATTTCCCCTAATTTATCCATCTCTTCCTTCCTTCCGTAGCCCTTCCCAATCCTCCAGGAGCTCCAGTTGTCATGGAGCGATCTGCCACCAGCATTACTCTAATGTGGGACAGTGGAAATCCACTTCCTGTATCATATTACATCATCCAGTATCGTCCCGCCTCCTCCACTGACCCCTTTAAAGAAATTGATGCCATAGCAACAACTCGTTACAGCGTGGGTGGTCTCAGCCCCTACTCACACTACCATTTCCGGGTTATGGCGGTGAATTCGATCGGCCGCGGCTCACCGAGTCAGACCGTGGAAGCTCGCACGGCCGAACAGGCGCCGAGTTCCCCTCCTCGTCGCGTCAGAGGTCGGATGCTGAGTGGTTCCACGGCGATGATGCAGTGGGAGGAGCCAGAGGAAGCCAACGGTCAGGTGGTTGGTTACAGGGTGTATTACACGTCAGATTCGTCGCTGCCTGTGAGCCAATGGGAGAAGGAAATGGTTCGAGGGGTCAATTTTTTGAACATACAAGACCTGACACCGAACAAAACCTATTATATTAGAGTTCTAGCCTTCACCGCAGTGGGAGATGGACCTCTTTCCAGCGATCTGCACATCATTGCCAAAACAGGAGGTGCGCAGAATGTGAAGTTAGGATTATTTTATAGATTCTAATATTGCAGCTTGTTTTGTTTCTGTTGCATCATTCTCTAAGCATCATCTTTCTTCCTCCTCTCATTTCTAGTCCCATCCCAACCCACAGAGCTGAAGGCAGAGGTGAAATCAGAGACCAGCATTCTTCTGTCGTGGATCCCTCCTGCTCACAGCGGTACAGATGCCATCACTGGCTATGAGCTCATTTACAGGCTTGGAGACCAGCCAGAGCAGGTACACACAGACACACATACAAAGCGTTTTCATTTTTGTAGTGTCTGGTTTTATGCTAATAACTTTAACCCTCTATCTTCCAGAAAATATCATTTGATCCCAGCTCCAGTTATCTGCTGAAGAATCTGAAGCCGTTTTCCACTTACATATTTCAACTAGCAGCACGCAGTAAACACGGCCTAGGGGCGTTCACCAGTGAAATCACAGTTCAGACTCCACAAACACGTATGTACTGTGCAGACTGCAGACAGTTTGGGGTCTTTTTTGGAAGAAGTTATTATTTTTATTTTTTAAAGGATTAGTTAAATTGATCAAAAGTGGCAGTAAAGACATTTGTGACCCGGAGCACAAAAGCAGTCTTAAGTCGCTGGGGTATATTTGTAGCAATAGCCAAAAAAACATTGTATGGGTCAAAATGATCAATTTTTCTTTTATGCCAAAAATCATTAGAATATTAAGTAAAGATCATTTTCCATGAAGATATTTTGTAAATTTCCTACCGTAAATATATCAAAACTTAATTTTTGATTAGTAATATGCATTGCTAAGAACTTCACTTGGACAACTTTAAAGGTGATTTTCTCAGTATTTTTATACTCAGTATTTTGCACCCTCAGATTCCAGATATTCAAATAGTTGTATCTCGGTCAAATATGTCCTATCGTAACAAACCATACATCAATGGAAAGCTTCTTTATTCAGATTTCAGATGATGTATAAATCTAAATTTTGAAAAATTGACCTTTATGACTGGTTTTGTGGTCCAGGGTCACATTTATAATGTTATAAAAGAATGCTGCCCTTTTGAACTTTGTATTAATCAAGAATCCTGAAAAAAAAGCATCACGGTTTCCACAAAAATATTAAGCAACTGTTCTCAATATTGATGATAATAAGAAATGTTTCTGAAGGATCTTGTGACATCAAAAGCTGGAGTATTTCATAGGAACAAATTGCATTTTAAAGTATATTAAAATAGTAAACAGTTATTTTACATTGCAATAATATTTCACAGTATTACTGTTTTTAATTATTGCTTGTTACTGTGAAAGCAATACACTAAACTGAAAACAGCTGTCGGGTTAATGAAAATTCGAGTGAATTTAGTTGGTAACTCTCCAACGCTGGTCCACACACTCACGTATAACACAAAGCAGTCTGCTTTTGGTAATGTCACCATTCCTGTCTAACAAAGTGATAGATGTAGGTGGATGGGTTAAGTGTAAAGAGCAGGTGGGAGCATGAGACACTCAGTGAAAGGATCTGGAAAGAGGGAGTCAAACAAGTAAGTTTTATGTTAAATGTATTTGTTTTTTTATGTCAGTTCACCATATGTGGACAGTCATTTGGAGTTTGATGTCTTAATTTATTTTACCACAGCATTTTATGTGTCTATTTCGTCCTTTTATGTCTTTTTTTTTTCTTCTTCTTCTTCTTCTCTGATTTCATGTCCTTTCCACACATTTACATTCACAACAACACTAAAACTAACCATCGCTGCCTCAACACATGATTAAACCCGCCCACTTCTCTAACCACCCAATCAGAGTCCATACCCCCTCCCCAGGAAGTTACATGCATAAGCCCCTCCTCCACAAGTCTATTGCTCAGCTGGGCTCCACCCCTCACAGATGAAAATGGAAGCATAACAGGATACTCCATCCGATATGTGGCTGTGGAACGGGAGAAAGATCTCATACAAAGGATCTCAGACATCCCGTCTAACTGTTTCCGGTACCGGATAGAGGGGCTGAAGAAAGGGACCCTGTACTCTGTAACAGTTGCTGCCTACACTGACACAGGTCAAGGGCCCGAGAGCCTACCGATATTGATCCGCACAGAGGAAGACGGTATGTCTATATGACAGTATCTTAATTTGACCCTTGACCTGAAGCTAAACCTACCAAAGACACATTTGTCCTCCCAACATTTGCCTTGTCCTGAAACAAGTGAATGCAGTATTCCTGACTTCCCAAGACCCTCTTTGGATTTCCTGCTTTAAGGATTTTTCCATAGATAATTGCTTTTTTGTCACCCTGCTCAGATCCCTTTTCATGGCAAAAGCTCTTTCCCAACGAATTGAACCCCGACACCACACCTCTTTTCCTCACCTTTTCTGTCCTTCTCCTGTGAGCTGGAAGGAATGTTCAGCTGTGACTGCATGTCCTTTACTAAAATGCCCCTTTAGTGCCCAGCGCACCGCCACGGGGTGTGGATGTGGTGGTCTTAAACGCCACCTCTGCCAGAGTGTCATGGAAACCTCCAGTTGCTGAGCGACAGCATGGAAGGATCCGTGGTTACCAGGTGACATACGCCAGACGAACAGCAGGGGAGAGAACAGTCTCTCCTAGAATTAGGGAACTCCTACTGCGAGACCCACAGGTAGGAGACTTCACCTCACTGACACACACACACACACACACACACACACACACAAATACACTTATGAAGTCAGTATGTGCTGCAAACCTTCTTTAGAAATGTGGTGTTTATTTTTGGCGAGTTGTTCTCACTATGACATATTTTAATCAAGAACTCTCAAAAATGAAGCACAACTACTTCACTCTTTTGACTTTGTGAGGGTGGTTTCCCTACAGTGGTTCAGGCTGTAGGATTGCCGAAGGACTAAAGAAACGATGGTACAAAACTGGACTTTTCTTGTCTATTACGATCCACTGCTACTTATACAAACGATGGAAATAAGCGCACTTAGAATAGCCAAATATGTGGGAGAGCGGTGCTATTGTGTGACTATTGTATTGCAATAGGTTGCACTTCAATGTTAACATTGAATCAAGACTAGTTAGCACATAATTTATAATTGAAATGGTTTAATAACAGTATTTCGTTACGGTTACACTTGAATTGGTTACAAAATGGATGAAGGATGATAAAACACATAATTAATTGCACCCAACATGTAGGTGAAATATTACGGAAAGAGAGAGAGAGAGAGAGAGAGAGAGCCTGCCAAGAAAAGAGACAGCAAATAATGAAATCATATTAAAAAAAAATTTGGTACACTGCAAAAAAAAAAAAAAAAACGATTGTCCTAAATAACACTACTTTTTTTTCTCAATTTAAATTTGTTCATTCACTAAACACAAAATGCCTAATCCTGCCAATAAAAAAATCAAGGCAACTACAGATTTCTTGATAAAACTAATTTTCAATTAGTAACAATAAATTAATCTATCATTTTGGTAGCCATATATGTAGTTTTATACCGTAGTACAGTTCATGTGTGAAAAGTCTGTTCAGACAACCGTTTGATTAGTTGGGACAATATTTGTCCCCTGTTGGTCTAACGTGGGTTTTTATGTAGTTTCATGCAGTTTTAAGGATTTGTGACACAAAAGATCATGTAAACTTGAAAATATGTATTATATGTATTTATGTTTTTTTATGTATTTACAGTGTATTCAAGTCTAAATGTTTTCTTTTTTTATATATATATATATATGTAAATACATAATTTACTGCTAGCTAATTGTTTTGTTAATAAGTGCAAGGTTTATCCAACTTAATCAGTAAAAACTTGAAAAATGCCAATAAAAATTCACTCCATCGCATATATCAAAATGAACCTGATCAATGTGATAATCAAATGTGTAATATCAAATGTGATAAATATTTTGATCAAGGACATATGATAAATATTTTGATCAAGGACATGTGATGAATATTTTCATACAGTTGAAACATAGTTTGAAGATGTTTTTATTTTTCAAGGTCTCAAGTAGTGCCACTAACTGAAGGATCACTCACATATATTAGAAATATGATGCAGATCCCATCTATCACTTGATCTGGACGAGTTGTTTGTTTGCCAGTAATTAGGCTTCTTAGCTCAGCTAATGCTCTCTAAATGGACTTTAATGTGATCAGATCAGATAACATCAGTATCTGCTTATTATCCGCATGCTAAGACAGAACCTCTGATAACAATCTCAAAAACGAACCACCATGTAATTGTTCCAGTGAACCTTTCACACTATTTATTCTCAGTAGACCATTATTCATTGTGTTGTTGCGAATAATCATATTACATCTTGGCATTTACATCAATTTTAACTATTTGTGTCTTGTTTTTGTAAACAGCCACAGAACGACTCGAAACAATATGTGAGTATATCTACTTTGAACATGACCCAGAATTTTAATACGTATATTTACATGAATAAAAGTCTTGGTTATGCCTTCAGGCAGCTATATTTTATCTTGTCAGTAGGCATGTAAGGCTTCTATACTTGAATGGGAAAAATGGAATCTAAAAAAATGGAATCTGATAACTTTTCAATAACGTGAATCAAATCAAATCGATAAGATAACAATAATATAAAAAAAGTAGCTTCTATAGCTGCTGTACTAAAATAAAACGAACAGTCTCTCTGTCAAAATGTTACTAACTCCTTTAACTGAGAGGTCAGACATCCATATATTGAGCATTGCGATTTCTCCTATTAATTTTGCAACAATTTCTTGTCCTCCTCCTTATTCAGTCTCTGATATGAATACAGACTATGTGGTGCAGTAGGACATTTGTTTTTTTAATAAGTGTTTTAGTACGGTGTGTTGGTGTTTATTAGGACCTGATTTTGACCGATTTGTGGCCGAACACTGAATACTCTGTGACTGTGATTTATTCTCAGTAGACCATTATTCATTGTGTTGTTGCGAATAATCATATTACATCTTGGCATTTACATCAATTTTAACTATTTGTGTCTTGTTTTTGTAAACAGCCACAGAACGACTCGAAACAATATGTGAGTATATCTACTTTGAACATGACCCAGAATTTTAATACGTATATTTACATGAATAAAAGTATTGTTCCAGTGAACCTTTCACACTCTTTATTCTCAGTAGACCATTATTCATTGTGTTGTTGCGAATAATCATATTACATCTTGGCATTACATCAATTTTAACTATTTGTGTCTTGTTTTTGTAAACAGCCACAGAACGACTCGAAACAATATGTGAGTATATCTACTTTGAACATGACCCAGAATTTTAATACGTATATTTACATGAATAAAAGTCTTGGTTATGCCTTCAGGCAGCTATATTTTATCTTGTCAGTAGGCATGTAAGGCTTCTATACTTGAATGGGAAAAATGGAATCTAAAAAAATGGAATCTGATAACTTTTCAATAACGTAAATCAAATCGATAAGATAACAATAATATCAAAAAAGTAGCTTCTATAGCTGCTGTACTAAAATAAAACGAACAGTCTCTCTGTCAAAATGTTACTAACTCCTTTAACTGAGAGGTCAGACATCCATATATTGAGCATTGCGATTTCTCCTATTAATTTTGCAACAATTTCTTGTCCTCCTCCTTATTCAGTCTCTGATATGAATACAGACTATGTGGTGCAGTAGGACATTTGTTTTTTTAATAAGTGTTTTAGTACGGTGTGTTGGTGTTTATTAGGACCTGATTTTGACCGATTTGTGGCCGAACACTGAATACTCTGTGACTGTGGCTGCGTTCAACTCAAAAGGCGATGGAGCACGCAGCAAACCTACTGTCATCAGAACTAAGCCATCATGTGTGTACACACTCCTACATAAATACATGTTAATGATTGGTATACACACTTGTTTTTATCTTTATCTCAATGTTAAAGAGAATGGTCACCCAAAATTGGAAATCATTTACTTACCCTCATATCATTCCAAACCTGTATAACTTTTTTTTCTCTCCACGGAACACTAAAGGAGAAAATGTGAGGATTGCTCTTATGCTCTTTTCAATGGTATTCTTCCTTTCCTGTGCTATTAACCACTGCGACTGGATATTGAGTTAATTTTTTTGACTTGTAAGCTGTGAGTTCAACTGTTCGATTCATAAATGAATCATTCAGACCAATTTTGTGAACCGGATCAAACGATTCACTGAATAGATTCTAAATAATTATTTTCCAACAAATCGGACTACTTCTATTAACATAAAAATGTGCCAAGGAAAGCAATGGTGGATGTCAAGATTTTTAGCGAATATCACTGAATATTGAGTCTTTTCGAATTATAAGATGTATAAACGAATCATTCAGACCAATTTTGTGAGCCGGATCAAACGATTCACTGAAAAGATCTGACTCGAGAGAATTATTTTCCAACGATAAGAGTACTGCTATTAACTTAAAAATGTGCCTAGGAAAGCTACGGTGGATGTTTAATTTTTTCAGTGAATATCTCAGGATATTGAGTCAGTGAGTTCAACTTTTTGATTCATAAATGAACGTTCAAACCGATTTTGTGAACTGGATCAAATAATTCACTGAAAATCAGACTACTTCAATTAACTTAAAAATGCACCTAGGAATGTTTTTGTGGATGTCAAGATTTTTTGTGAATATCACTAGATATTGATTCCATGGCATTTCAGTGAGTCATTTTTAAAGGTTGAAATATTCAGTCCCAGTTCATTGTAATTCCATGGAAAAGAGCATTGAAACTTTCTTCTTTTGGGTATTGCACAAAAAAGTCTTCTTTTTTTTCATTTTTGGGTGAACTAATTGTAACCACAAAATCAAGTGTATCACTTAACCCAACACATATCTTAGCTGCAGTGCTACATATTCAGTGTTGATCTACATTATTGTTCTCTACTCCACAGTGCCAGGTATGCCCCTGCTTACAGTCGCACCATCGGAGGATGGTTCTGCTCTACTTAAATGGCAGCCTCCCCCTGCTGGTCTGTCCCCTGTGCTGGGCTACAGGCTCTCATACGGCCAGGCTGACCCGACGTCAGACTCCTTCATGGTGCAGGAGCTAGATGCTGAGAAACGCACCTACATCGTCTCGTCTTTGAGCGCAGGGGTGCTGTACGTGTTCCGTCTTGCGGCCCGTACCATATGGGGTTACGGTTCAAGCGCTCAGGTCACACTTTTAACACCAAACGTGGTGCAAACAACTACAGATGACATGGTAACAGCCCCGGGGACAACAGATGTTCAGAATGTGAGCGTACAGGAAACCATTCCACTTTTGGCCAACTTAACGGCAGAAGGCATCAACTCCTCATCAGTGATCCTGAGATGGGAGCCACCAAAAAGCTCCGACCGGATCCAAGGTTACCGCGTGTGGTTCGCTGTCACCTGTAGTAACGGCACAGACATTGCCATGGAATCGGACGTTTTGGAGGCCACAGTGGTTCTAAATGGCCTAAGGCCAAATACTGAGTATGTGGCGAGAGTGTGCGTACTTAGCAAACACGGCCCTGGGCCCTATAGTCTCCCCATATCCATCAAAACACAACCAGCACAGGAAGGTAGGACTCACGTATATCCTCACACACAAACGTTTACAGTCAGGAAACCCTTACTAAACAAAATCACTTCATTTTCATTACTCTGGAAGGATATTTTCTGTTTTTGTCTGGTCATTTTTTGTCTGTCTTTGTCGGTCTGAGTCTCTTATTCGGTGACGTCCTTTAAGTGCAGATAAAAGGTGAGAATCTTTCTGTAGATGGATCTAGGTGAATGTGGAGTGCTCCATTATCTCATAAGACTACTGTGGTAAAGGTGAGCTCTTGGAAAGGAGTGATGAATTCTTGTCAGCACTGTGAGAAAAAAAGTGACTAGCTCTTTTTTCTCCTGTCAGCCTGATAAATGTGGTAAATGTTTTTAGTAGAAACAGTTGAAAAGATTCTTTAATGTTCTTCATAAATGCTTTAGCAATGGCGGAGGCCAGAGGTTCTGCTCAGGTGAGCTGAAGTATTGATGTGTGATGTGTTGATTTGTTGTTTTTCTCTCTGTCTCTCTTTATTAGTGTTTGCCTTGAACTTCAGAGTGAAAGCTGCTATGAAGAGTTCAGTGCTGCTGAGCTGGGAGTCACGAACCACCAGTAATAAAGCACAGTCTCTCATTGTGAGTACTGCAAAATACAATTTGTTGAACATTTATTGAAAATCTAAATGTGTGCAAAGGTTAAGGAAGTGGTTCTCAAACGTTTTGACTCCAAAATTGGCCATGGGTTCTCTCTCTTTTTTTTTTTCCTATGGGTTTTTATTAGAGCCCGACCGATACATAGTTTTGCCGATATTATCGGCCGATATGAGCCTGTTGCCGATATATCGGTATCTGCGAATATGCCGCCGATATGAACATTTTTTTACAGAACATATAACGCAGATACTTAGTTTGTCCAGCAGAGCACGCTCCATTGTTTGCTACTGGCGACCTGGATGAAACGCTTTTGAAGCTTAAGTCTATGGAAAACCATTGAAACTTTGAACGGAACCCTCTCGGGTGTATGTCTAGAGGCCCGTTTTCGAATGAGACCACCCCCTCGTCGATAGCCCCCGGGGTTTGGGAGTTACGGGTGGTTAAATTTGCGGTCCGGCGCCGACCGATCAAGCGATCCCGGGGGGCTACCGACGCGCGGAGGGTGGCGAGATATGCCGGCGCATTTGCGAGATAGTGACACCAGTCAACACTTTCACTTCAGTAAGGACTTGTTCAGGCAGCAGCATTCAAGCGT
>NW_015635021.1:204556-212754 GCF_001515625.1 Sinocyclocheilus rhinocerous
TCAACTTTACTGTTCAGTGCACTGATGTCAGACTCATTTTGGATAATAAAGTTAATTGTTAAATGCCCTGCCTCCATTACGTATCTGTCACATCATTATAAGTGTTTGATCACCACATTTGAGTGATCATTGCAAAAAATATGTTTATGTATATATATATTCTGTTTATGTATATACTGTATTCTATACTGTATATAGTACCAGTCAAATGTGTGGACACACGAATGGGAAAGTGTCCAAACTTTTGACTGGTACTGTACTATAATATACACAAAGAATATCGGCCGATATATCGATATCTGCCTTTTTTTACTCCCTAATATCGGTATCTGCCCCAAAAAACCCATATCGACCGGGCTCTAGTTTTTATTATGGAGTTTTTCAATTGTCTGTCTTGAATATAAATTGGCAATATTTTGCTCTACATCATAAATTACACACACCCACACTGAAAACATGAATTTTAAAGCAGTTATGTTTATTTTTGAAAACATATGTTTGTAATAAGTAATTACAAAGTAAGAACGTTTAGGGTGTGAGTATATGCAGTTTACGTTACACAAAAAAGCGTCAAAGTATCATCAAGTTATGTTTACCACAGACCTTAGTTTACTCATGCATTAACATAATGGCTGCAGCACTCTATATTCAAGACAATATTCAAAGGCCCCTCATATAGATATGTCTGGTACTTCTGATGTAACTAGAAAAATTTAGATTTAGTGTAGAAATTTTGATGATTTGTAAGATTTTAATAGTTTCTTTTCCAGGTCTAGAAATCTCACTTTTTAAAATTCCCAGTAACACTTTATTTTACAGTGTCCTTGTTACATGTTACATGTATTTATTATAGTATTAAAAGTAAGTTATGTATAATTATATGCAACAACCCTAAACCAAACCCTAATTCTAGCCCTAACCTTATAGTAAGTACATGTTGTTAATTAATATTACCCAGTACTTAAATCTATAATTACACTGTAACAAGGACACTGTAAAATAAAGTGTAACCAAATTCCCTCATATATTTTATAAGACCGTGGATGCCTGGTCTAAAATGTTAGTTGTTGGGGGAATTAATTAAAATAATAAATCTGATGTTAGTTTACATTTTGAATTTTAAGCTGTTTTTTATTTTGAAGCTTGTTTTGTCTTATTTTAAATAATTTTAAGCAGAGCTGATCCTCCCTATACGCAAGCTGCGTAGGGCCCCCGAAACACCAGGGGGCCCCCTTGCTCACAAAGATGATTTAATTTTAGTTTCGTTTTTGAATTTGGCCAGCGGTTATGAAAACATAAATTATTATTTCTTTTAATGCGGTGCGCTGTCGCCCTTTCTATGTAAAAATCAGTCAAATCATGTAATGTGAATGTCGTACAGTCTTGCTCGAGACTAAAAAAAACTAGTTGAAAGCATACTGAGCTGCGGTAGAGACACTGTTTCTCAAGCGCTTTCCGCGAGCGCGATTCAAGACGGAGTGAAACACGGACAAATGAGTTTCATTCATTTGTTCATAACCACTCATACAGTTTTGCGTAGGGCCCCCAGAAGAGTAAGATCGGCACTGATTTTAAGCCATTTTGTGACCCCCTTTTAAGTACTCTGAGGCCCTCTAGTAGACCCCGGACCCCTGGTTGAGAAGATGACAGACGATATCATTAGCTCAGGTGCTTTCCGTGAGCGCGATTCGAGACGGAGTGAAACACGGACAAATGCGTTTCATTCATTCGTTCATAACCACTCATACCCCCCCTCCCCCGCCGCCGACACAGTTTTGCGTAGGGCCCCCAGAAGAGTAAGATCGGCACTGATTTTAAGCCATTTTGTGACCCCCTTTTAAGTACTCTGAGGCCCTCTAGTAGACCCCGGACCCCTGGTTGAGAAGATGACAGACGATATCATTAGCTCAGTATAAAAACAAACATGTGGGTGTGTGTTGTTCCTCCATTGCCACCCCTTCATGCAACATATTGAGATGGAATTGTGTATGACAGTGTTTGTATAAACATGTGAGCGTGTGCATGTTAGCAAGTGTCTGAAGTGTCAGTCTCAATCTGATTCTGCCCTCCTCGAGTGTGTGTATGCCACAACACGTATCGTCTTGGCTGGTTAAGTATGCATTTTTTGCATATTTGCTTTTCTGTTTTCTCTTTCTCTGTTAGATCTCATATGGTAATGGTGAGAGTGTGGAGGTGGATGGGCGGCTCGGGCAGAAGTTGGTGACTAAGCTGAAGCCACAGTCTCTCTACACCTTCCTGTTGACCAGTAAAGCTGATGGCACTGGAGGCCTGCAGCACCGTGCAGATGCCATGACGGCTCCAAACCTGCTGACCAGGAAACCCCAGCTGCTGGACAAGACCAGCTCTCAGAGCATCGCTACCCTGCAGCTGCCCACTGTCCAGGGACAGGATAATGTCAGGTCAGGAAAATACCAATGAAAATAAACTTTTCAAAAAGTTAAAAATAACAGTTTTCTTTTTAAAGATATTTTAAGATATTTTAGTATCATTTATCACTGTTATGGCAAAGCAGAATTTTCAGCAGCCGTTACTCCAGTTGTCAGTGACATATTATTTGTAATATTGTCATTATAATATGCTGATTTGGTGCTCAAGAAACATTTATTATTATTATTATCAATGTTGAAAGCATTAATATTTTTGTGTAAAAGCAGAATTTTGATGAATAGAAAGTTCGAAAGAACAGCATTTATTTGAAATATAATTTTAATAATATGGAATTCATTAATGTAGAATGTATTTTTTGTAATAATGTAGAAGTTTTTACTATCACTTTTTATGAAATGCAGCCTTGCAGAATAAAATATACATAAATGCATACACACACACACACACATACACACACACACACACATACACATACACACGCACGCACATATATATAACCCTAACCCTATGCTGACCTAAAACAAAAAATATTTTCATTGATGATTTTTGTCAAAATTTCATAATTTCACAATGCAAAAATATTTAATGGTCTTTATAAAAACTTTTTTTTTTTTTAAATAACCCAGACTTTTCTTTCACCCGTAATAATATAATATCATGTGTTTTTGTTTTGGAAGGGGTTTCTACATTGTGGTTGTCCCTCTGAAGAGGCAGAGAGGAGGAAACTTCCAGAATTTATGGAGTGATCCAGATGAGATGAACATTGATGAGGTAATACATTTTTGTAATCAGATGCTGACGTTGTCATTTCAATAGTTTGTACAATTTTGATCAAGTCGTTCACTATCATTATTGAAAAAGCTGTTGAAAGCTTAAAGCACATGTTGGTTCAGCAGAAGGGAGTTGCAGTGTCTGTTGTGATTAACTCCTTTTTTCTGCTTTCTCCAGCTGCTGAGGGAGATTAATGGCACTGGTCACTCTGTGCGTCTACGGAGGCAGGCGGAGGCAAAACCGTACATCAGCGCTTATTTGCAGAATCTTCCAGCTGAATTCAAACTTGGAGACGGACGTGTGTATGGAGCATTCGTGAACCGACCACTTGTAAACGGACAGGAGTGTGTGTGCTTCGTGCTGGCTATTCTTGAACTGGGCCAGAACGTAAGTCTTTCTTTTCTCTCTCATGTTGGAGTATTTTGGGGTCCATTATGATAATGAAGTGATTAGGTTTACTGTGTTAAATAATTTCATCATTGTGTGAGCATCCTTTCTCAAATTATGATATTATTTTTAAAGGGGTGAATGTCTCAAAATGTGGGGGCAAAACTTAAAACGCATTTTTGGAAAAAAAAAAAAGATACTTTTCACTTTTATATAAAAATTATTTTTAAATATTTAAAAATTAATATTACATGTAATTTTTTATATATTTTTAAAATTTGAAATATTATATAGCTATGTGTCTATTCGATCTTTGATTGACAGACCTTGTACTCCACGAGTCCATTCTCTGATGCCGTGCTGTTCTCCGATGTTGAGCCGCAGCCAATCGTAGACGAGGAGGAGGGGCTTCTGTGGGTGGTGGGGCCAGTGCTGGCCGTCATCTTCATTATTAGCATTGTCATCCTCATCCTCCTCTTTAAAAGGTGAGAGAGAAAGAGAATTGAGCAGAAGAGTGATTGAGAATTTGATGACATTCATGGGAATTTAAACATTTAAAATGGAAAAATCATAGGTCTATGGTGAACATACATTTTTCTAATTATGCTCTGCTCTACGTTTTTCTGAAAACCAATTGCTGTATCTCCTAGCTATTGCTTGTGTAAACTTAAAACCGGAGTGTTTGTGAGTGAATCATTCATTCGAGTCAGCCCTTTTAAATGAATCTCGATTCACGATTCACTCATTTGAATGAAAATGGAAAGGAATGAGAGGGTAATAAGCAAAGGAATGAAAATGATAGATGCTTTATATTTTACTTCAGCAGAAGCTGATTTTATTTATCCCTAATTCTTTTTTCTTCCCTCACTTTATCCGTGCACAAACCAGCAAACCAGACAGGTCTGTGTATTATGTTTCTCTCTAAATCTAATTATGACCGAAATGCAATAGAAACTATTTCCTGCTAAGTGAGTGTTGCTTTAATGCTCCTGCGCGTGTGATGTTACAGGAAGCGGGCAGAGCTGGAGGGCAGGAAGTGCAGCTTTCCCAGCAGCAGTAAAGCCATGAGTTCCCAGCATCCATCTGACCCAGTGGAGCTGCGTAGAATCAACTTCCCAACGGCTGGTAATATGCTGATGAAAAGACATGTCACAAACACACTCACACACAGGTACAGAGTGCTGAAGAATCAGCTTTCAGTCCCCCTTTGATGCACACACACTGTCTGTATCAACACAGTGTTGTCTCTTTTCTAGGTTTGCGTGCATCTATCATCGGTTATCGACGGTTATCAAGTTAGTTGTGGTTTTTGGAGTCTATACTGACTGCTTAACTGCCATTAACACATATGCAGTAACCGCTTTGGCTTTCAGTAACCAGCAAACACTCATGCACACATACTTTCCATCATATGTTGGACTTTCCACTGACTTCATATGTTTTATATTTAGCTAATGATGTTTTCTATCCCCTAACCTCTAAACCCTCACACAAGCTTTCTGCATTTTTAGCTTTTCATTAAGTCATTGTTTAGTGTTTATTAAGATGTTTCCTCATGGGGACCATTGGCTGATTTCAGGTTTTTACTATCCTTTTGGGGATATTTAGTCCCCACAATAACGGCAAAAACTGATCTATACACACAGATGTGCACACAATTATAGCTAGCCAGAGATATTTTTCAATAAAGCCAGCTATATTAAAGATTACAGTAATTCAGTGTTGAATCGATGTTGATCTTGACTTTGTTGTAATGCAGCTATTGCAGACATGAAATGAACTCTTCTCAGTGATATTCTAAATGCAGCAATATTGATTTCTGCTTTAAGTTTAATTTGATCTGATTCAGCTGTTTCGTTGTTTATTTCATCTTGTCTAATACTTCTGACTGTCTTGTAATCTATACCCTCCCTTGCGCTCATTCAGTGTAGTTCAGATTTTATTTCTAGAGATTTTAGAGTGGGATGTGAATATCTGTCTGGGTGGAGACCAGTCCCCTCCCACAATCAAAAAAAAAAAAAATCATATATCATGAAATAATTGTAATAAAGTTTTCTGTGAGGCTGTTTACTTAATTAAATATAACATTTGTGTATATTCTTTTCTGCTGAGTAGGTAAAACTGTACATGCATTTTCAATGACTTACAACTATTCACCAGACTATAGTAAATAGTCTAAACTTTTCTATTTAAATAAAGCTTTTGTTTTAGTTTATAGATGCCTAGTGTATCATTTGTCATTTAAAAAAATAACTGACAAGCTTACATTTTGTGAGCTTTAAATTATTACTGTTCAGTTATTATTTGTGTGGACAATAATTGTATAAAACATTAAATATACAGTGGGTACGGAAAGTATTCAGACCCCCTTAAATTTTTCACTCTTTGTTATATTGCAGCCATTTGCTACCACTAGCCATCCAAACCATCAATATTATTACATTTAGAAAATGACTGAAAGAGTGCCTGTTGTGAATTAATGACTGTTGCTAGCTGGATACAAACAACTGCACTACAAACTACCCCTAAAATAATATTTTTAAAATAAAATAACATTATGCCTTTTATGAACACTTTTCACTTTTGAAAGCAGCCTAACATGATGTTTCATCAGATTCAACCCTGTAAAGTCCACTTTCTACTGTATCATATTTGATGCATACATTTCTAAGGCCTCTAAATTATCAGCGTGATCAAAAGTGAAAAACTTTCCCCTTCGGGTCGTGGTACATGCGTCTTTCTGCTGCGAAATCTTTACTTGTTTTAATTAAGTAAACGTGAGAATAACTTTTATATAGTAATATTTCAAGATGGACACTTACTGGACTGAAGCAGCTTAGGTTTACTTGATTATCCACGTATCATTTTGTTTTAGTTTTTTTGTTTTTAGAAAAATCATGTTAAAATGTGAGTATTAAATATTGTGTGTTCCATAATATGTTTTGCATTCCACAACTATAACCCCACAAACTACAGAGCTTTTATCATAAAACTAAGCATTTAAATATCATCTTAATAAGACATCATTTATTTGGAGGTATAGACTGATATTTATATGCATTTTATGTAAGTAGTCTGCTTTACTGTTATAAAGATCTCATTGATTTACATTACAAACTAGAATTGAGTCTTACTTTTGGCCATTTAAATATCAGCAACTGCACCAAATTGCATATTTATGCACAGTTTGGGCCTCTGAATAAAACTGTTTTTCCCCCTCCTCGAGTATGAGCTTGAAATTCTCTTATTTCATAATATATTTTAGATTTTTTTTTTTATCGTCGAATAAACTCTTCCATTAAAAACAATTTTAAATGATATTTTTTGTATATCAGGCTTTACAGGGTTAACTTCTTTTAGCAGTTTTCTCCCGAAAAACACATACACTCATGAACGCTAGTGCTAAAACATAGATGAGATCACTAACATTCTCTCACACTGCTCAGAGCTCTCAGTCCAGTAGCATGCCGTGTTCTCAGGGTCTGAACTGGTGTGTTTGTGGGATGTGATTGACAGGCATGACCAGCCACCCTCCAGTGTCCTTCTCAGAACTGCCAGCTCACATAGAAAGGATGAAAGCCAATGACAACCTGAGGTTCTCTCAAGAGTATGAGGTCAGATCTCACATTAGCACCACATTTTTAGCATACTATAACATGCTTTGAGTTCCTTTGAGTACTTTTTTTGTGTGAGCGCTAATTTCATTGCACAGGCCATGTGATGTTTGTAACGTGAAGTACAGTACAGGCATGTCCAGTGTGAGGTGTAATTCATGACACGCTTCTCTCTTGTAGTCTATTGATCCCGGGCAGCAGTTCTCATGGGAACATTCTAACCTTGAGATAAACAAGCCAAAGAACAGATACGCCAATGTCATCGCCTACGACCACACCAGAGTAGCACTCTCCAACAATGACGGTGAGAGCATGGGTGCACAGTATGTCAATACTGCTGTTTCTATGTGTGTATTTGAGTGAAATATCACATTTGTTCATCTTAAAGGGGTGCTATAATGGGAAATCAACTATTGGCGCTTTTCCACTGCATGGTACGGCACGGTACGGCTCCCGCAGGTTCACTTTTGGGAGGTTTTCCACTGGGTACAGTACCTGGTACCTGGTACTTTGTGGAAAAGCACCAATATGGCATATATGTTATTACCCATTCACATTTTTGTTATCTCTAAATGTACACATACTGTACCAAGGTTGTTATTGTAAACTAAAAATAAAACTATTCATTTTTTTGGTACATGAAATAAAGCTGAAATAAAATAAAATATTATAAATATTAGATAAACTTAACTGGATGCTGCCAACTTAATTACCTTGATAACTAACCGAAATACATTTGTACTAAAATTACTAAAATTAAAAATGAATCATTAAATAGACATATAAAAAATGACAACACATAACAGAATTACTAAATTTTAAACTAAAATTAATATCACAGCAAAAAAATATAACTAATTATAATCTAATATATTAATTAGTACTACGATGATATATAAATATATATATATATATATAAAATGTATATTTAATACTATATAATATAATATATATACTTAATGTTTTTTTATTTATTTTTTTTATTCTATTTAATTGTTTGTATTTTGTATATGCTTA
>NW_015635021.1:215020-216788 GCF_001515625.1 Sinocyclocheilus rhinocerous
GAGAATAAAAGTTATGCCTTCTTTCTTTGCGTGAACATTTGGGCTGCGTTATGCAAATCTTCCCACATAGTGACGTTAGAACGAGCCGTTTTAGGTAGGCGTGGTTGACTCTTAACTTTTATAAAGAATATTTCTTTGGATTTGAAACTTTAGTCTTTGCAACTTTACAGATCTTCTTTATGCACCAAGAGCTTGTAACACTCCAAAGGGGATCATATGACCCCTTTAAGATCAGATCTTGTTGTCTTTTTCCAGTTAAAATCCCATATACTTTGTACTTCTGAGATGTTTGATTTGATCTGATGCTTTACTAATAGAACTGAATCATAACTCTCATTTACACCTATTAAAATTTATGAAAGGCATGTTGAGTTTATAGAGTTTTATTTTCTCTTGTTAGTTTGAAAGTGATGCAGTTTTTGTCCTTTCCTCTTGTTATGCAGGTGTTCCAGGTGGTGACTACATCAACGCCAACTTCATAGATGGGTACCGCCGACAGGGCGCTTACATCGCCACCCAGGGCCCCTTGCCAGACACGTTTAGTGACTTCTGGAGGTTGGTGTGGGAACAACACACAGCAAATATCATCATGATCACCAAACTTGAGGAGAAATCCAGGGTGAGAGCACTAAATCATACAGATACAGACCACACTCGAGTCATGTGGAGTCATACATTTCCAGACAGAAACACACACACAGTCTCTGTTCCAAAATCTAGTAAGCATCCTTGCTGTCACCTATCTACAGTATATAGGCAGCACTTTGAAATAAATGCACACATTCCTTAGCAGCAGCTCCTCAAAACATGCTCCAATTGTTACCCAGCTAACAATATTTGGTTCCCAGAATGTTATTTTTTGGTTCCCAGAACTTTATTTTTTATGGTTTGTTTTTGGTTAGCCGGGAAAGTTTTCTTAACAGAAATAGAACGTTCGTTTTTGGTTTGTAGAACTTTTAATCTATTGTTCCCAGAACATTAGTTTTTGGTTCCCAGAACGTTACTTTGTTAAGGTTTGTTTTTTCGTTAGCTGGGAAAGTTTTCTTAACGGAAATAGAACGTTAGTTTTTGGTTTGTTATTATAACGTTCCCCTAACCACTTTATGTTACACATATGATTACCCCGCTGTACGTCAGTAATCATCCAGCACAATCGCGGCCCAGTGTAGTATAAGCGGCATGAAAATGATCTGTATGGACGCCTAATCAGTATTATTAAAAACAAATCTTGTTTTTATCTATTGTTTAATTAATAAAAATAATCTGATCACATCAACCATCATATGTAAGATTAAATTTGTCCATTAATATGTAAGATTACGGGCTAGCCAGATTTTGCATTTCTTCAGCACCAAATAAAAATGACTTCAACACAATTTATTGTTTATAAAATATGACATTTATTCACATATATTAAAAAAATTAATAAACAATTACTTGACTTAAAGTGGTGGTTGATTTCGATTTGACTTTTTTAATGTTAGTTAGTGTGTAATGTTGCTGTTTGAGCATAAACAATATCTGCAAAGTTACGAAGCTGAAAGTTCAATGCAAACGGAGATATCGTCTTTTAAAATTCTGGCAGTTTAATGCCTACAAAAACGGCTGGTAGGGACTACAACGAGTTACTTCCTGGGTCCGTGACATCACAAACCCAGATAAACCACGCCCTCGGGAAAAGGCAGCAAAGGGGGCGAGGCCATGCTGCGCTGCTTTAGAGAAGAGGAAGAGAAAACTAGAGGTGCACATAAAAATCTATTCATATATG
>NW_015635021.1:216835-220841 GCF_001515625.1 Sinocyclocheilus rhinocerous
TTAGACGCGCACTAGAGGTGGTTTAGCCAATCACAACACACTGGGCTAGCTAACCAATCAGAGCCCATCGCCTATTTCTGAGGGCGGGGCTTCATAAAAGCAGGAAATGATCAGCGCGTTTCTCAGAGAAGGGACAGAGCGGTGTGGAATAAAGGTAAATTATGTGAAAAATTATGTTTTTTTTTTTTTTTTAAACAGTGAACCACCCCTTTAAAGTAGGATATGAGTACATTCAGTTCTTACCACTGAAGTGTACAGTTTGTGCTGAGGGACATTCTTCTTTTGATCCATAAAAAACAAAAACTTCTCGATTAACATCATGTTCTCTTCAGTTAGGCCTGTCAAATCCCTCCGACATCATATTTACTCTCATAACTATATTTATTTTTATGAAGGATACGCAGTATGCAATGCTACATTCACTTTGAACGAAAGCCATTCACTTTCAATTAAAGTTAGTGGTTTCCGGTCACGTGCAAAAGGATGTGGCTGTGTCCAGAGAATGAACAAAGTTAAATAAATTGTAACTTTTTGCAAATGAGCAGCAACATTATGGGAGTGACTATAAGGTGACCATAGATCCTATTTTTCTAAATTGCCTAAAATGTCTGGGTTTTGGCTCTGTTTTCCTAGTGATATGTCCTCATGCGTTATGTGTAGATGTATTTGCATTACTTTGACGTTCTCTGTAGATCCCACCTTCTCGCATGCCACGATTGGTCACTTATGTGCAATGCATGCATACTATTGGTCATACTACTTTTCAGTCATTACCTTCAGTCACTACCTTATGAAAACAATAGGAAAACAAAGCCAAAACCAATTTAGGCAATTTAGAAATCCAGGCCAGGATATGTCCGGGAAAAAGAGGACATATGGTCGCCCTAGGCAACTACCAATGTGAATGAAGTCAGTGATCCGTCTTATGTGAAGTACAATAGTCGAGTGAAGACATGCCAGAGAAGTTAATGTTACTATGAGTGATTTCTCTGTTCTATAAGATATTTTTCTGACCGCATGCAGGATATAATAAAACAAATTCAAACCATGTCAGAAATTGCTGCCATTTTTGATTGATACTTTTCTAATTGTTCATCATGTTCACTATACAATTACAGTGATATATTATATGGAATCAATTCCTTCTTTTTGTCTTTTTTTTATTAGATTTTCAAAAGCTATGGCCAATTATGCAACCCACCAAAAATGTTACACAACCAAAAACTATGTATAACTTCTACATTCAAATTTGGAAAAGCTCGTCTAGGTAGGCAGCCGACTAGATTTTGGAACAGAACTACTGAAATACTACAACACTTAATCAAACTCATAAAAACACACACACATACTAACCATTCTAACTTTTTTTGATCACAGCATTGATATTTTCCATATTTCTCAGTGAGTGTTGTGTGGTGTTACGGAGCAGAGTAAGTCTTATGCTGTTTGTCTATTACTCTCCAGATGCCTTCGTATTTCTTCTCAAAGGCAAGACGTCTCACTTGGCTAATTAGACCACTCTCACTTTTCACTTGAATGGTTGATATTCCGTGTCTCACCTCTTTTCCTCCTTGTTAACTCTGCCTCATCCTTCTTCACACCTACTCGCTCTTTTTCTGATCTGTCTCGTCTCGCTTCCTCTTTCCCTCACTGACTTCTGAGACACATTTTGCCAAAGTGTAACTTGAATTTTTGGCTGCTTATCACACTATCACTGCATGCTGAAATGTACTCTCAAAGGGTGTGTCTCAGTCTATTCCCTACTTCCCTTTGATGGGAATTAGTTCAAAATAGGTTAAAAGGCATTCTGCTCATTTCTAGGGAGTGAACTGTTCAATGCATTGGAATGATTTTGATAATGAGGCAATCCACTCCCTTGGTAGTGTACTTACTGCTGAACTAGGGAGCAGACCGACACATAGCCATGTGAGTACTGCTATTGATGGAAAGCAGCCAGGCTGAAGAGCAGCTGACTGTTAATCTCAGCTGGTTCTTCAGCTCTCCTCTAATGTTTTCTTTGACAGTGAGACGTTTACTAAGTGTCTGCTGAACTGTGTGCAGAATAAATGTGATCAGTACTGGCCCAGCAGAGGCACAGAGACATACGGATTGATGCAAGCCACTTTACTGGACACGGTGGAGCTCGCAACCTACTGTGTCAGGACTTTTGCTCTTTTTAAGGTAACAAAGCAGCAGTAATCAGCGCATAAACACAATATATAAACCCTTGACAAGTTCATGAAATAGGCCTCACTCGAGTAAAGATTGTCAGAATGTCTACTATCAAAATAAAGTGCTTTCCAAATAAACTATGTAGTGACATAATTATGCATTTAAATGTTTTAGTGCAACAAAATGAATGTAAACATATAATGCTCTGAACTATGTAGAATAGTGAATATGCTTCAAAGCATCAGTGAAAATCAGGTACAGCTACTGTAAGTGGAGAAAAATAGATGAAATTTGAAACAATGCATATGAATTATCTGAATATAACCCATATACTGTATAGAAACACAACACCACAAAAATATATTGAATATAACCAAACAGATATAATAACTATTTACACATACCTCTTAAAGAACAGATATTTGCAAAAGGTTTAGCAGATGAAATATTAGGGAAATGTTTGTGAGCTTGTGACTGTTATTGTGCTAAATATTGAGGGCCATATACATTCTCTGACATAGTCTAGTTTAGTGTAGTCTAGTACAGTGGTTCCCAACCCTGGTCCTGGAGGCACCCCCACACTGCACATTTTGCATGTCTCCTTAATCAAACACACCTGATTCAGGTCATCAGCTCATTAGTAGAGACTCCAAGACCTGGAATTTGTGTGTCTGAGAAAGGAGACATGCAAAATGTGCAGTGTTGGGGTGCCTCCAGGACCAGGGTTGGGAACCACTGGTCTAGTATATGGTACTGTACTGTGCTGAATTGGGTTGTTTCTGTGTGCAGAGTGGGAGTGGCGAGAAAAGGGAGGTTCGTCAGTTCCAGTTTACAGCATGGCCAGATCAGGGGGTACCTGAACACCCCACTCCCTTCCTGGCCTTCCTCAGACGGGTCAAAGCCTGCAACCCCCCAGACGCCGGACCCATTGTGGTCCACTGCAGGTAACTAGTACAGAATTGAGTTAACTCATTTATATCCAGTCAGACATAAAAGGGTAAGATTCTATAAAAAAACAAAAAAAACAAACTTGTTAACTCCTGTACCAATGAAATGTCACTTACTCTGTAGGGAGTATTGAATCATTGGCCTTAATTGTGTTAACTATGTAAAATTGGTGTTATATCACATAATTTTCTCCTAAAATGCTGCAGCTAAATTATTTGTCTCTGTCGATGCACTCAGTGCTTTTTGTGGAGTCTGGGTGTTTTTTGTGTTCTTTTTTTAATATTTTGCTTAGACACAACAAAGCAACATTACTATATGCATTGCAAATTTTTTTTATAAATGAACCGAGACAGGGAAAATGTTAAATTACATGAAATTACGTATGAGAATTAGGGTTGCAAAAAGGTGGAAAATGTCCAGTAAATTTCGGAAACATTCCAGAAATTTTGGAAAGTTTCCAGGATTTTTTTTATATATATATATTCCAGGGATTTTTGGAAAGTTTCCGGAAATTTACTGGAAATTTTCCACCCCTTTGCAACCCTAATGAGAATACAAAAGACATCCAGAAAAACATTAAATGCCTTAAAACTGTGAGAAGGCTCCCCTCAACTCTTTCCTGTTGTTTTCATTTGCTGCTTGTTAGCATTGCAAGAATTACATTGTTCTCTTTTTCTCATTTTAGTTGACTTTTTTCACATGGCCAATATAGGTTATTTGTAAGTTTTTCTATTAAATAAATCTAATTATCGGATATTTTTCATTTATAACAGTAGAGGGAAAAAATGCATGGAGAAAGGAGAAAAATAATAACGATAATACTCAAATAATGATTATATATATATATATATATATATATATATATATATATGATAAATAGGATTTA
>NW_015635021.1:220947-224142 GCF_001515625.1 Sinocyclocheilus rhinocerous
CCCCTCACACGCACGCGTCATGATACTGTCGTGAACTCCGTCCACAAGTGACGCAGTAGAGACGAAAATGTGGAATAAAGTCGTTATTTTTGTTTAGAGTAATTTACAACAGCATCGAACGCGGCTCAACCAATCAGAATCAAGGACCGGAACTATCCGTTTTGTAAAGTAATTTTTTTTTCATTCTGAAAAAGTAATGGAAACTTATATAGTTTTTCCAACTGCAATGAAAAATCTGGCCATTAAAATATTTCCAATTGGCTTTTATTGCTTTTATGTATAACTTGCATTAGTGCTGTTAGATGCTTTGAGTTGGTTCTTTTGAATGATTCAGTCAAAACGATTGATCTGCATTATTCATTAGCACGGGGTTTTCCAACTTTTACAGACCAGAGACCCCCAGCATAAAAGAAGCTAGGTTTTCTCGATTACACTTTATAAAACTTTCATTCAAAACATTAGCTAATATTACTGTATTATATAATGCTTGAAACACATTAGCTGGCAAATTAGAAATTACTTCTTAGTTAGAAATGTCATGAAAGTTTAATACAATTCCATGGTTTTTATTACTTCTCCACAGACCTCTGGTTGAAATGCTGCCACTGTCTGTCTCTCACGATGTGTCTCTCTACTAGGACGGTCAGTCTAGAACAGTCCGGCAGTTTCAGTTCACGGATTGGCCAGAGCAGGGCGTGCCAAAATCTGGTGAAGGCTTCATTGATTTCATCGGTCAAGTGCACAAAACAAAAGAGCAGTTTGGTCAGGATGGGCCCATCACAGTACACTGCAGGTAGAGAAAGGAATTTACAATGTATTTCAACTTTTTTTCATGTTAAGTGTTCAGTTTAGTAGTCCGTCTTCAGCAAGAGACTGATTTATGAAAGCAGTTGACAAAGGGTTTATTTTGTGATAATTACTGCCTGACTGTATGTTCTACTTCTTATTGCAAAGTTAGCTACCAGCTAAATAAAAAATGAAATATATAGATTTGAATCAAAATGACTTCATTATATGCTTACAGTTCAGGTCATCATTGTAAAAAAAAAAGTCATGATTCATAATGCCACTCAGAGTCAAGTCCTGAAATAAAATGAATTAATTCACAGTATTGTACTTAATGTATCGCTCGATGTACTATTTTCTGTGATGTGTTTGTGCAGCGCTGGCGTTGGGAGGACAGGTGTATTTATCACTCTGAGTATAGTGTTGGAGAGGATGCGTTATGAAGGAGTGGTCGACATCTTCCAGACTGTCAAAATGTTGCGCACTCAAAGACCAGCCATGGTGCAGACGGAGGTAAGCTTGCACACTGCAACCCACATGATGCATGATGCAGTACTCATGTCTTTCTGCTTCTACTACTCTGAGTTCCAGAATTGATTAACACTAGTACAAGTTAACAATTTTTCAAATGCTAAAATATTTCGGAGCTAAACATGCAAAGCCATTTTCGTTTCGTTTAGGTTGATTCTCCATAAAAGTGTGCCAATAATGCTTTCAGCATTGCTCTGTTGAAACACTGGCTCAGACAGCAGCATGTCATGTGTATCTCGTTATTGTGACTTTATATCTCAATTTATTTCTTACAACTGTGGCTTTATTACTCATTATTCTGACTTTATATCTCACAGTTGTGACGAATGATTTTATTTCTTACAGCTGACTTTATCATATTTTTCATTATTTCTCTGTTTCTCGGAGTTTATAGCTCACAATTGGAATTATTTCTCGTTTGTGGTTTTATATCTCCTCATCGACTTTATTTCTTAAAATTATGACTTTATTACTTGTTATTGACAAGTGACTTTATTCTCACAAATCTAGCGTAGCGTTAGTGCTGGCAAAGTTCTTTCAAGCTCGCATCAGCTGACTCTCAGCTGATCTCCATCTACCTATAGGAATACGACACCTATCTAAGCATTCATATATAAGGTCCCTCAGTATTATCAGCAGTTTTCGCATTGCTCAATATCTAATTACCCTTCTCCATCCCCAGCTCCTCCTCTGTCAGTCAGGATATATATGATATATATATATGATACATAATTATAAAAAATATATATCATTTGTGTTTCTCAGTCTTCTTTTGTCTGATATAATGTTTTTATGCTCTGTTTTAAACTATTCAGTGAGAGAAAATCACAAAAAAATTATTTTTCACACAACGATAATTCAACCTTTATGCTGGAATGTGCTAATGTGAGTGCTTGTGACAGTAGCATTTTCTCTTTCTCTCTCTCTCTCTCTCTCTCTCTTTCTCTCACTCTCTCTATCTCTCTCAGTGCTGGTGTGGGCCGAACGGGCTGCTTCATTGTGATTGATGCCATGTTGGAGCGTGTGAAGCAGGAGAAGACGATAGATGTTTATGGTCACGTGACTCTGATGCGATCTCAGCGAAACTACATGGTGCAGACAGAGGAGCAGTACGTCTTTATTTATGATGCACTGCTGGAGGCCGTTTCCTGCGGCAACACAGAGGTTCCGGCACGGAACCTTTACGCCTACATCCAGAGACTGTCACAGACGGAACCGCCGGAGCACATCAGCGGAATGGAGCAGGAGTTTAAAGTGAGTGCATCCCACGAATGTAATTTGTGAATTTAAAAGTAACAATATGACGTACTTTGTTACTTTTTTCAGTAACAAATTAACTGAAACTGTAACAATAATATATCAAAAAAGTGTATTATTTCCTGTTGCTGGTCCAGAAAAAAATTCTTTTTTTCTGGATCCCTTTTTCAGCGGTTAGCTAATGCCAAAGCTCATAACTCCCGATTCGTCAATGCCAGCCTTCCATGCAATAAGTTCAAAAACCGATTGGTCAATATCATGCCATATGAGACCACACGTGTGTGTCTGCAACCAATCAGAGGAGTGGAGGGCTCAGACTATGTCAATGGCAGTTTTGTAGATGGCTACAGGTACATTGCAATCTCTCTTTTTTTATATTTATTAGTAGAAATAAAAGAATGCATCGACAAAACAAGCCACTGAAACATCAACATTTGTAAGTAAGCTGGTGAAATTCTCAGTTTTTGAAGTTTTCATTTCCTTCTCATCACTCTAGGCAACAGAGGGCATATATTGCGACTCAGGGGCCGCTGGCTGAGACAGTTGAAGATTACTGGCGGATGCTTTGGGAACACAATTCTACTATAGTAGTTATGCTTACTAAACTCCGAGAAATGGGAA
>NW_015635021.1:224185-228295 GCF_001515625.1 Sinocyclocheilus rhinocerous
TCAGTGAGAGAAAATCACAAAAAAATTATTTTTCACACAACGATAATTCAACCTTTATGCTGGAATGTGCTAATGTGAGTGCTTGTGACAGTAGCATTTTCTCTTTCTCTCTCTCTCTCTCTCTCTCTCTTTCTCTCACTCTCTCTATCTCTCTCAGTGCTGGTGTGGGCCGAACGGGCTGCTTCATTGTGATTGATGCCATGTTGGAGCGTGTGAAGCAGGAGAAGACGATAGATGTTTATGGTCACGTGACTCTGATGCGATCTCAGCGAAACTACATGGTGCAGACAGAGGAGCAGTACGTCTTTATTTATGATGCACTGCTGGAGGCCGTTTCCTGCGGCAACACAGAGGTTCCGGCACGGAACCTTTACGCCTACATCCAGAGACTGTCACAGACGGAACCGCCGGAGCACATCAGCGGAATGGAGCAGGAGTTTAAAGTGAGTGCATCCCACGAATGTAATTTGTGAATTTAAAAGTAACAATATGACGTACTTTGTTACTTTTTTCAGTAACAAATTAACTGAAACTGTAACAATAATATATCAAAAAAGTGTATTATTTCCTGTTGCTGGTCCAGAAAAAAATTCTTTTTTTCTGGATCCCTTTTTCAGCGGTTAGCTAATGCCAAAGCTCATAACTCCCGATTCGTCAATGCCAGCCTTCCATGCAATAAGTTCAAAAACCGATTGGTCAATATCATGCCATATGAGACCACACGTGTGTGTCTGCAACCAATCAGAGGAGTGGAGGGCTCAGACTATGTCAATGGCAGTTTTGTAGATGGCTACAGGTACATTGCAATCTCTCTTTTTTTATATTTATTAGTAGAAATAAAAGAATGCATCGACAAAACAAGCCACTGAAACATCAACATTTGTAAGTAAGCTGGTGAAATTCTCAGTTCTTGAAGTTTTCATTTCCTTCTCATCACTCTAGGCAACAGAGGGCATATATTGCGACTCAGGGGCCGCTGGCTGAGACAGTTGAAGATTACTGGCGGATGCTTTGGGAACACAATTCTACTATAGTAGTTATGCTTACTAAACTCCGAGAAATGGGAAGGGTTAGTTCACACACACACACACACACTTCATTGTTTATTGTAAAGTGATATGAATGCTAATCAGTGTTACTTTAGTATGTATATACTATTATAGCATTTCTAATTTTCATTTAATTTCCATTTTTATTTATTCAGTTTTCCATTTTATTTCAACTTCAATTCAATTAACAAAATGTTTTAAATAATTTGAGTTTCAGATAACGATAGTAACACTGATGAATGTGTGAACTTTTTTTTTCTTATGCAGGAGAAATGTCATCAGTACTGGCCATCTGACAGGTCAGCACGCTATCAGTACTTCGTGGTGGATCCCATGGCGGAGTACAACATGCCTCAGTATATACTGCGAGAGTTTAAAGTCACAGATGCAAGGGTATATTAAACACTCATTAAAACCATTAGGCTTACCATGCTCATGAAAAAACAGGAAATATACTAAAGCAATAAGCCCCAAGAAGCCGTGGTTTACAGTGAATTTATAATAGCTGTTATAAATTCACTGTAAACCACGGCTTCACGGGGCTTATTGCTTTTATAAAAGTCAATCATCTTTGACGATAGTGGTCCTGACAGAATTGCAATTGATTCTCACAACTGTGACTTTATATCTTATAATTTACTTTATTTCTTCGTTGTGATTTATTACTTGTTATTGTTACTTCATATCTCAGAATTGCAACTATTTCTCACAAATGTGACAGTTTATTGTTTTTATTTTATAGTTCATAATTTTTTAACTGTGACTTTATATTTCATAATTACAACCTTATTTCTAATAATTATGAATATATTTCTCATTATTGTGACTTTTCATAACATTTCATAATTGACTAATTCTTACATTTGTGACTTTATTACTCATTATTATGACTTTGTTTTATAATTGACTATTTCTTATAACTGTCATTATGACTTCATATCCCAAAATTGACTTTCTAGTAAATGTGATATATAACCCTGGACCACAAAACCAGTCTTAAGTGTCAAATTTTTGAAATTGAGATTTATACATCATCTGAAAGCTGAATAAATAAGCTTTCCATTGATGTATGGGTGTTAGGATAGGACAATATTTAGTCGAGATACAACTATTTGAAAATCTGGAATCTGAGGGTGCAAAAAAATCAAAATATTGAGAAAATCGCCTTTAAAGTTGTCCAAATGAAGTTCTTAGCAATGCATATTACTAATCAAAAATTAAGTTTTGATATATTTACGGTAGGAAATTTACAAAATATCTTCATGGAACATGATCTTTACTTAATATCCTAATGATTTTTGGCATAAAAGAAAAATCGATAATTTTGACCCATACAATGTATTTTTGGCTATTGCTACAAATATACCCCAGCGACTGCTTTTGTGCTCCAGGGTCACATATTATTTAACGTATTTGTAACTTCACATCTTACACCTATCACAGAATTGTGACTATTTTGCATAATTGTTTCTTTCATATCGCATATAAAACTGTGATTTTATTTCTCATAATTATGGCTTTCTATCTAACAAAAATGTACAAAGTTAAATTTACTTTCATTTTTTTTTACTGAACAGTTTTCAGATGTATACTGATCAGCACTCTGCTATTCAGCTCAAATGATGTTTGTGTGTGTGTGTGTGTGCGCCCTCCACAGGAGCAGTACCAGTTCTGCTATCGTGCAGGGCTGGAATACCTGGGCAGTTTTGATCACTATGCAACATAAAACCTCCCCCTGGACCAAGGGTCACATGATCGCACACCGAGACCTGCATCTGATCAATCTGACAGCTGACAGCCTCTTTCTGTTGCCCACAGCTCAAGAGTCTGTTTGATTTCTCTCGACAGCACAGAATTTAATAGCCAGACAGGGAGGGCAGCTGGGATACAGAATTGTCACAGCAAATTGTAGCTCCAATCATATAGCTGAAAGTTGTCAAATCATATTTGGGGTGGATTAAAACTCTGGCAACCAGCCAACAGAACCAATGAAATCGCATGTGCTGTCTGGACCGATTCAACAGACCAATGAGATGCCAAAAGCAAGGGAGGAGACAACAGTCAAACAATTTGACGGTACTTTTTACTTCTCAGAATTCGTTTAACACCAGACCCCCCCCAAAAAAACATGGTTTATTGAGGGATGCAGTCCAGGTTTAGAGTTTCCACTGTTTTTTGTCACCAGTTGTGGATAGTGGATCCACCAACTCACTTAAGAGGAAATTCAACCACACCAGAAGTATTGGTGCTTATGCCAGTATCCTGTTCGTTTATCTGTAGCACACACACTTAGATATATACATGCATATCTATCACAGATTTAAGACAAGGAAAATTAACAAGCTGAAAATGGAGATTTGTTTAAAATCTGTGCAATATTGAACGTGAACCGCACTTTCAAGTTTAAAACCACTCAAGTATTAGAGATATTCTCACTGTAATTATATCGTCTCATTAATCCAATATGATATAAAGTATAAAACAAAATGTTATTATGCATATTAGCACATTATATATATATAAAAAAACTGTCAATGTATTGATTGATATTTATACTATGTGAGTGAGGTACTTGTCAGTGCACATAAGTTACGAAAAGTACTGATTGCAGTAACATTTAAAGAGTTTTTTTATTATTAAACTTACCATAACAGATGCTTTCAATCAGGTTTGGAAGTTCAAATGTTGAAGCTAAATGGCACCAAACTCTCTAAACATGAGGTGACACGTTTAAAACAAGAACAATGGATCATTTGACACTGGTAGTGCCTTATCATAGTCACATGTTTAAAATAGTTCGCTATTAAAGTTATATGTTCCACATTTATGGATATGAACCTGCTTTTATGTAAAAAAAAAAAAAAAAAGAGAGAGATAATACAACTGAATTAAATACAGTTATATCCATCAGAGTGAATTTTAATATATATTTCACATCAAGACCAATTTTAAGTACCAGGGTGGTTTATTCATTCAAGTAAAGTACTGCCAAGATGACTAGACAAAGATATTACTGAAAGCCAATACACTCTAAAAAATGCTGGGTTAAAAAGGGACAAAC
>NW_015635021.1:232602-270440 GCF_001515625.1 Sinocyclocheilus rhinocerous
TCAAAACAACCCAACCGCTGGGTCAAAACAACCCAACCGCTGGGTCAAAACAACCCAACCGCTGGGTCAAAACAACCCAATAGCTGGGTCAAAACAACCCAACTGCTGGGTCAAAACAACCCAATAGCTGGGTCAAAACAACCCAACTGCTGGGTCAAAACAACCCAATAGCTGGGTTTGTCCCTTTTTAACCCACCGCTGGGTTATATTTATGTGTATGTGTCCATTTTTGAAAGGACACACGTTTATTGTATCTATATTGGGCCAAGAGAACTGCATATTCCATTACATATATAATAGCTATTATATTATAAATGATTCGTATTTGAAATTATAATGGAGTATAGAGCAGGAAATCGTTTTCTCACTTTCAGTCCATACCGCTGCAGGAAACGTTCATTTCTCACTGTTACTGTCTGTATTCTTGTTTATCAGCGTTGTGATAGTATCGATGATGTTAGTGTGTTAACATCAACAACAAAAAGGCAATTTTTCATGCTGGTGAGGACGCATTCGAAAGGGGGATTTCAAAACTCCGAGCTAGTCGCTTCAAACTAAATGACATTTTAAAAGACTTTTCACTTTTCACAGTTGGATGTCCAGAATTTGATTCAGAAAACATCAATGCATGATGAATTAGATCTACAACTTTGGCAACAAAATGGCCCTCTGTATCAACGTCATGGACCATAACAGTCTAATGGTTATGGTTTTGGATATGACCGCACTGTTGTTCTATGCACTAGCCCTTACTATTTCTTCAACACAGAATGTTGTTTGTATTGAATGAGATGAATTTCACAGTGTGTGCATGTTAAGAGAAACACAAGTTTTGGTTCCAAAGCTTAAGAGACAATATGTGCATAATGTTATTGTTGAAACCTTTAGATGACAGGGTTGTTTAATATGAGTGGTTTACCTTCTAGTCCAGCGGTAATAGTCATCATTCAGTAATTCCCAAGGAAGTCTGGTCACTGCAAACTTCAGCTCATTTCCCTTTCGCTCTAAGGAGATGTTTTACTTTCTTTGCAGCATCTTTGTTTTTGTGTACATTTAGTTGAGTTAGTTTTGTATTTGAACATCTAACATGCAGATCTTCCACTATCTACCTTCTCCATATTGTTACATCATCTTACAGCGTATTAATATCACAACCAAGTTTCAGGGGTTTTCAAATTTCAACTTTTGTTGAAACTAGCTATGCTTATATTTCAAGAGGATTAGCATTTGTTTAATGGGACAGTCTATGCTAATCTCAATGTCAATGTTTTGGGAGAGAAAAAAAAAAGTCATCTATTTTCCAGTGCACAACGGTCACCATTTGTACAGATGCGAAGGCACCATCAGATTTTGATGAATCGTGTGAAAAATAAACTAGCACAATCTGTATCATGTAATCTGACCAAATATCCATTTTCATATTGTCGAACGTTGTGAGTGGTTGTACAATTTCCCCCATCAACAATTAATGTGAAACACAAAAGGGAAATCTTTACCTCTGATTTTTGTAGTAAATGTAAATATTTCAGAGGACGTTTTCTTTTTTTATTAATTTTCCTACTTTATGTTGTACGGACAGATGTGTGAGAATACAACTGTATTGGAAAAAAGTTTGATTTGTTACAAATAAAATGGTAAGAACTTGTTTTGAGGCACTTTCCATTCTTCCTGATGAGTGATTGGTTTATATTGACCAGCAAAAATAAACACGAATACTCAAATATTTTAACCCTATAAAATAGTATGTTTGATACATAAAGGCCTTTAAATTATCAATATGATCAAAACTTTGCTGAAAAAACTTCTTACAGGCATTTTGTCATCTGACTGATAGTTTATACTTTTTAGTATAATTTTTAATGTTGAGCGTCGTTCCAAAAACGTCCACCTTCAGGTTGTAGTATTATCTTTTTGCTGTTAAATCTTTACTGATTTTTATTAAGTAAATGAAAGAGTACATTTTATCTTAGTAATATTTCAAGATGAACACTTCTTGAACTAAAGCAACTTCGGTTTACTTAATGCATATATCACTTTTAGAAAAAAATCAATGCTAGTATCAAATATGATACAAGGCTTTTGAGTAATATTTCTTTGTATTCATTCATTCTTTGTATTGCATTGCATTGCATTACATATTTTGCCTCCAAGATAAAAACAGAGCTTTGAATTTTAAAACTAACCATTATCATTTTACTAAGACGCATTATTGGGAGATACAGTGACATCTGATATTCATACGCATTTTACGTAAGTAGTCTGTTATATAATCCCACTGATTTACATTAAAGGGGTCATATGATGCGATTTCAAGTTTTCCTTTCTCTTTGGAGTGGCACAAGCTGATTGTGCATAGATAAGATCCCTGAAGATGCAAAGACTAAAGTCTCAAAACCAAAGAGATATTCTTTATCAGAATTTCATCTTATTTTTGGCCATATAAATAGCAGTAATATTTATGAATAAAATTGAGGTGTTTTACTTGAATAGTAATAATCTTTCTATATCAAATTATATGAGCCATAAAAACCTGATGTCTCCAATATGATACTTAACAAAAACCACAAACTTTTTTTAAAGGGGTCATATGATGCGATTTTAACTTTTCCTTTCTCTTTGGAGTGTTACAAGATGTTCGTGAATAGATAAGATCCCTAAAGTTGCAAAGACTAAAGTCTCAAACCCAAAGAGATATTCTTGCAGTGGATAGCTGGCCAATCACAGCACACCTTGGTTTTCAGACCGATGAGCTTTGTAAAAATCGACGCGTTTCAGAAAGGCGGGGCATAGAGGAGAAACAATAATGTACAGTATGTGGAAAATGTGTTTTTTGAACCTTAAATAAACACATTACATTACACCAAATACACAAAATAATGTTCTTTTTAGCAACATCATATGACCCCTTTAAGATTTTGTCTAAGGTTCTATAAATGGTTTCATTTTTTTTTTTTATTATGATTTCTTATGTCAGGCTTTACAGGGTTTAAATGATCTCACTCTCACTTACAAAACACACTTGAGGTATAAGTAACTGTTCTTATTTGTTTAAAAAGATTTATGATTGATTTAACCTTTCTGAGATTATTGCATTTAGCCAATAACACTGACCGATTAACAGCTGTTAGCGCCCCCTAGTGTCTAACAATTTAGCAATGGGTGAACATTTGTTTTTAGTTTTAGTAAACTTGGATTAAGTTTTGTGCCAAATTCACTTCATGTTTAGGATACTTCAATATTGTTTATATCTCCTTTACTATTAAATTGTAGATGCATTTTAGCATTATACCCATCCATCAACGGTCACCCATTATTTTTTTTATATTTTAGATAAACAGGGAATAGTTTAGTTTAACTCTGTGGGAACAATGTCTAGAGTGCTGGTAAGCCTTTCATATTTGTAACTAATTCCAGCCATTTTTATAAGGCCTTACAAAAGCTGAGAAACACATTCACCTTATGAAATGAAAAAGAACAAAACCACTTTACAATTCCTGTGCAACTTTCTGCTGGAATCTCTTTGGTTCCAAGCGTCAGTTTGACTGTTTTGCCAATCATTCACTACTCTGTGTGTGAAGCTTTCAAATCAGCAATCAGGTCCAAAGTGAGACAAGTCAAAGCAATGTGCCGTTTGACTCAAAACACACCAAATTACAGCCAATTCTGAAATAAATCACTGCTTTCTGAAAACACAATGGTTATATATTTCAATAGTCATTGTTTCACGTTTCAGTTCTCATCGACTCATTTTAACACACAAACACATGCTCAGTTTCAGAATAATATTCATGTTTACTACGACACTACTGCAGATGTCGGGTAAAAAGGCCATTACTCAATCACAAGAACTTTGGGCACCAAATGAAGAAAAACAAAAGTAACAACACTCACATCGCATTCCCGACTGCTTTAATAAACCAGAGCCAAGTGTGTCTCTGCCACTTACGTCTCATTCAAGCAGTAATCAGCTGTATAAAACAGTCAAGCACATTCTACACACCTGCATTGGATAAGTCAGTCAACAAGCAAACATTAGATGAGTGGGACGTTCACACATTCACTACCATCTGTCATCATACAAGCATTGATATTCAAGGAGAAAGCATTCCAAAGTTCTCCCAAAGACGACATGATTTTTATCTAATAACATTCAAGTTCATATCAAGGTTTTTTGTTTTTTTCTCCTTACATGTAAAACCTCTGTCTGTGTTTTGATTGGCAAATAGTTACAACTGTTAGTGGCAGCCGTGCTGATCGGTCACTTGTCTGTTTCAGTCTTGGCCCTTTAACAGTTCACAGAGTATGAAAAAGGTTCTGCTACAGGCATCTGGGAAAATAACAGATTTTATCTCCCAAAACACAATGGTGAGTAACAATTCCACACTGAACTGAATGAAAAAAATAATTTAAAAAAAGATCAGTCTTTTGTTATGCGGTTTGATTTCTTTAGCTTATCCGTTTAAAATAGTATGTCTGTTCATTTTTTCGTACCAACATTCAAATTTCAATACTGCTGAAGTTCTACAAAGGCATAAATAAAAACAGAATATAATACAGGACGCTGTATAAAATTCAAAATAAAATCTGTATACTTTTTTTTTTTTTGTGGAAATGATAATTACCAGAGAGGCAAATGACGTTTTTTTGAGAGCTGGAAAACACCAAGTATACCCCTGAGATTAAAATAAATTCCTTATATGCATGTGAGACCAGCTGATCTACTCACTGCCTGAAACTACACATTGCGCTACAGAAAACTTGAAGGCACAAAAACTGGGGCTTTTTGACCCCAGGGCTCCATACAAACACACACACACACACACACACACAGCTGAAGACCCCAGTTCACTTGTAACAAATTACTCCAACACTTCACATCAGTACGGAACACTTTAAATAATCGCGGTAACAGAATCAGCATCCGTGCGGATCAGGACCAGGATACTCCAACTTGGGGCCCGTAGTGGAAGGAGATTTAAAAATACAAAAAACAAACAAGTTGAAATAAAAAAGGTCAGCTGAGTCGAAAGTCAAAGTAAATAGTTTAGAGAGAGCAAGGCAGTGATTGAAGGTTAAGAGAGAATCTTCACAGTTGAGACGCTCTGTGAATGATAGACGGCCTGCATTAAGGCTGAATAATCATGGAGTACGGTTAGATGAAAATCAAAACTGCAGGACCAGAACAGTCACCAAGATATACTATATATGTGACCCTGGACCACAAAACCAGTCATAAGGGTCAATTTTTTTAAATTGAGATTTATACATCATCTGAAAGCTGAATAAATAAGCTTTCCATTGATGTATGGTTTGTTAGGATATGACAACATTTGGTTATTTGAAAATCTGGAATCTGGGGGTGCAAATCGCCTTTAAAGTTGTCCAAATGAAGTTCTTAGCAATGCATATTACTAATCAAAAATTAAGTTTTGATATATTTACGGTAGGAAATGTACAAAATATCTTCATGGAAATTGTTTTAACCCAACATATACTTATACATATATATATATATTTATATATAGATACACATAATTCTGAAGAAAGTTAAGAGTATTATATTAAAACAAGGCTTTTCAAAGGTTGTTATGCACAATATATATTATAAATGTATGTTACAAGATATACAAGGGTTTAAGTCACAATGATCATTACGGATACATCCAAGCATTCGACACCATACCTTTGGCTTGAAGATTAGTTTAACGAAGTACACAAATAATGACAACAACTAAAACTGGAAAGAAAACTGTTGGAACCTGTTCAGACGCAAAGAAGTTGTTATTTTAATGTGACGGAGAACAAAAAAAAGAATATTCAAGTTTTATGCTTTTACACTTTTGATAAAAAGTGTGAATTTAACCCCCAAGTTGAGTGATATTGAATTTCGACAACACTCAAGAGCGTAAAAAAAGAGCAGGTAATTCGATAAACTGGATTTTTCAAGTTTGTCATTCCACATGTGCAAGTCAGTATTTATAAAAAAAATTTTTTTTAAATGCTACAACTCGTACATCAAGCCACAGTCTCTGATCACGTCTGGATCAGAGTAAAAAGAAGGGCTTGAAAAGTGGCAGGACAAAAGCATCCTCCGCTCCCTAACATGTTCCTCAGCGGTGGAGTCTACCTGTAGCCAGGAGAGGGGAAAAGATGGCTTCTTTTCCTTCCGTGTCTTCTGTGCCCTCTCCTGCGAGTTCTGTTTTTCCTGATTCACTCGCTGTCGGTCTCCAGCTCGGTGTCGGACCACTCCACAGGCTGCAGCAGGCCGGTCTGTTGGGCGTACTCGATCACTGCTTTGTAGCAGAAGTAGTACTGGTCCCACGTTTGGATGCTGAAGGCACGCTGTGTCCGCATGCGACGCACCGTCTGCTTAATGTCCACTGTGCCGATGTCCTCCAGACGAGAGAGACAAATGTCTAAAGTACAAAATGTGCCTGAGGGTGAAGAAAAAAGAAAAGAAAAGAAAAAAAATTGTAAGACACGCTGTAGTGCTGTTAAGCAATGAGATCAAAAATGAAGGTCGAAACTGACCTGTTCGGCCGATGCCTGCGCTGCAGTGCACCACCACTGGGGGGCCCCCTGTGGGTCCCGTCCAATCAGGATACAGTGTTCGTAATGAGGATTCTTGTCTCTGTTTCACATGCCCCTGGAAATCCAACATGGCCGACGCTGACTTCGGAACACCAAAATCTGGCCAGCTCATGTAGAGGTAATGAGACACTTCCCTACATTCCCCTGTCTGAAAGAGAAGCTTGTCCTGTCATTTATGTTTCAACGACATTATTATGGACATTAAAGGTGGGGTAAGTGATTTCTGGTAGCCAATTTTGACATTTGAAATCACCAAAACAAACACGCCCCTACCCCAAAAGGGTCTAGCCCCTATTTTGATAGCTCCGCCCCACACATACGTACGCAACCCAGGCAACGATTAGTTCTGTGAAACAAAGCAAAACCAATTTTACACCGTGTCTACACCAGACGCGAGTGGCGCAGCACGACAAAATACTATAGAACTCATTATAATCATTGATGCTGTCTACATCGGCTCGGCTAATGTCCGTCCTGTGCACTAAGAACTCTCTCCTCCCCATCATGAGTAGACACACCCCTTACTGCTGATTGGCTACAAGTTTGTTTGGCTATTCGGCCCGAATCAGATTTCTAATGCGTTTTTGAAAAATCACTTACCCCACCTTTAACATACATATAAAAAGGATCAACATATGTCTTTAACTACACAATAAGCATGTGATGTTATTGTGCTGTTCTTGGCTAGAATAAGCCCAAAAGTAGACTAGACTTTATGTCGCTAGTCAAAACAGCTGGCTAAATGAAACAAACTTCTATGTCAAACTTCTATGGCAGAGTCAGTGCTCATGAAACTAAACTAAACTAAAATAAAAACAGAGACTGAGGGACTGACCTGAGTGTTGAAGAGCTCCAGGTGTGACAGCTTAAAGTCCTGAAACATCTCAATATGGACATTTCTCACCAAAAAGTACCCATAATCCTCAGTGCGCCCAGCCTCTAATGGCCAGTACTGTCCACACTTCACTCTGCCTCGCTCTACAACTCTGAGACAGAGATCAAGAGTCATTATACTAGTCTTCTTTGTCTGACATTCATATTTATTATGAATACAATGAAAAACATCTAGAAATTCAGTGCAATGATCCTTGAATCAAGGACAGACATTCTATTAACCAAATTATAATTCATATGCATAAAATGAAAAAACATCGCAGGGCTGCAACAACAAATATTGAGTCATCAGCATGATACAATTTGTAATTGAACATTATATAACATAAAAATCATACACTTTCAGATTTATTTTTTAGCTGAAAATGTCAGCCAGTGTATTAAATTAAATACAAAAACAACAAGGCTTTTTCAATTGAGAACATATTTGACAGATACCATTCAAACGTGTAGAGTCGGTAAGATTTTTTTGAAAGAAGTCACTTCGGGCTCATCATAGTTAAAAAATATAGTATACAGAAATACTGTAAAATATTATACTTTGCAGGAATTTTTTAATATATTAAGATTTTTCAGCATCATTACTCGTCTACAGTGTCACATGATTCTTCAGAAATCATTCTAATACGCTGATTTGGTGTTCTCAGTGTTGTATTATCAACTGATGTATTACCAGCTGTATTATCAATATTGAACACAGTTATGCAGCTTAATTTTTTTTGCGGACACCATGACGCTGCATGGTTTTCATGAATTTCAGAATTCGTTCATGCATACAAAGAACTACATTTATATTAGAAATATTTTGTAACAACATAAAGGTAAAAAAAACTGTCACTTTTAATCAATTTCATGCATCCTTGCTAAATAAACAAAGGTATTAATTTATTTTTAAAAAAATTATAATAATCTTATCGACCCATAACTTTAGAATGGTATTGTTGTTAGTTGGAGCCTTACACTGTCCTGTCCAAAATCCTGCTAAAGCATCATTAAAACATTCCTTAACTTTTCACAGAAGGAAACTAACCTTGTTGTCATAACAATGATTAAAACCATTTGCTCCCACACCATTCGCCAAAAGTCTCCAAACGTTTTTGGCAAAGGCCCTGAAACAACCCAAACATTTACATTTACACACATCCACTGACATCTGTACCATGCATGTATGTGTGTGTACTTCACAACACAATGTTTAGTCCAACAAAGCGTCTCACCCTGAGTAGCGATGTAAGCATTACTCCTCTTGTAACCATCCATGAAACTTGCATTTATGTAGTCAGATGTCTGAAAGCAAACAATCAAATTGATGAAGAATGAACCAGTGTTGAACCAAACTACAAAAAAAAAAGTTTTAGCTAAGTGAATGAAAAATATTAGATTAAAAACAAACTAAAACATTTTATTTGAATTAAGTACTAAAATGACTAAACCTATAACTGACATCCAAATAAATTAAAGTTACATAAAAATATAAAAATAAAAAACTAATAAAAATGACAAAAGCACATAACAAAATTACTAAAAGTTAAAAAATGAAAAAGTACAAATAAAAGCAAATTCAAAATATTATTAAATACTATAATAGTATATAAATAAAACTACACTAAAATAACACTGCATTGAACGATGACAATCATGAAGAAGATCATAAAGGAAAAAGGGCATTACTCTGACCTCATCATCCTCATTGTTGAGCGGACAGAGTCGAACACGTGATTGGTCAAGGCAGAGGACATCACTGTAGCGATTCTTTATCTGGTTAGAAGCTTTCCTGTGAGAATAAACATCATATTTATATAAGCAAACACTTCTTTGTCTGTAAACGTATCATCTTTACAGCCATTTCTCAAAAGCAAATGTCACTTACTTAGAGTAGTCAAAGGTTCCAGCAGGAGGTTCTTTGCGGATCTCCTCGTACTCCTGATAAATGCCCTTCTTCTTTTTACGTTTCACGTGTTGTACCAGATCCTGCACGCTCATTCCGCCTGGCTCAGCCGCATGCACCGACAGCGCAGCCGTTTCCGTCGTCGTTCCCGGTAACCAGCTCATATCCGGGGCGGGGCTGTGATGGAGGGGCGGCAGCCTTGATTTCAGTGGAAGGGGTGGAATGCCATCCCCTCCATCCACTTCCTCTTCCAGAAACTCCACATCCTGTTGGATATCCTCAGCACCATTGCCATCCTGCCTTCTGTCTTCCAAACATGCGCCTTCCGTACCCATAGTCCCTCCACCTCCTGGTACTATTGCACCAGCTGTGTGTTTTTGATGCAGGGGCGTGTCTGGGGGCGTGTCTGACTGTGGGGGTGGCTGCCGGCCACGCCCATTTACGACATTGGCGTTGGACCCCGAGATTCCCCCTGAACCTGGCAGTACAGAGCCGTTCCAATGCGCATGCCCCGCAGTCCTGTGGTTCTGCAGGTTGGCATTGCCGTCATCCAGTATGGGGCAGTTTGAGTTCAGGCCGTCCCCCAGGAGGGTGGCCCCTGAAGTATTGGCAGTTAAGGGGTCTGCTGAAGTGTTCTGGCTATGTTCCATGGAGTAGGAGTGGAGGAGACTGCCCAAGCAGTCCCCAGTGACGTAGGGAGAGTTATTGGGGTGGTTGGGGCTGGAGTTGACGCAGGACTGGATCCAGGCAATGTGACTATACTGTGACGAGCCACCCAAATGTTCTGGAAGGGAGCTGACTGGGATGTGATTGACCAGTTCGTGGGCTTTTACAGTGCACACCTGTGGAGGTATCACATGCATACAAACATTCAAAGTATTGCACCCTTAAAAATACAAATATAGCATTGTCCATTTAAAAAAGTTTAGTGTTTGCATATACAGAGCTCTAGACATACCCTTTCTCTCAGTTTCTCTCTCACAAACAGACGGAGTACTGCAAATGGTGCTCTGAACCACAGCGGAGACGACACAATAAAGACGCATTTCAGACGAGCAGGGAAAGCCCCCTAAATCACAAAAACGACCGACAGTAAACACAACACACTGTGCCAATCCCATTCACAGACCCACCCATTAAACAAACCCTCTGAAAAATCAAGAACATAACCGTTTGCGAGCTTGGGGTTGGTAAGATTTTTGAAAGTAGTCTCTTGAGCTCACCTGGGCTCCATTTATTTGATCAAAAGTTAATTAAAATAACTTTCTATTTTAATATATTTTAAAATTTATTTTTCCCTTTAAGTCAGACTGCATGGTTTCAATATACTGTCTGATACACAACGGTTTTCTTTCTCAACAACTGCTTACATTCACTTAAGACAAAACTGACTGTGTTTATGAGGATACTCACCAGGACGGGCATTTTAACATACTTGTGTGTGTATTTGGCAGCACAAGCGCAATAAGCTGTGAAAAATAACTAAATTTGGTACTCGTGAGGTGTTGGAGGCCGCTTTATGTCCGAGCGCTTTGGATGTGACCGTAAGCACACAGAAAACTATTGTGGAGTGCGCGACTTCCGAATGACTTAAAAAGATGTGCAAATGATACAGTTTTGTGACGATGTAACAGTAACCCGATTAGGCAAGTGACAATCAGCAGGTCTACTTTTGTGGAAACCATTATACATTTTTCCCCCAGTTTTCTGTGATGAATAGAAAGTTCAGCAACAGCATTTATTTAAAATAGATGTAAAAATAGACTTGTAACAGTGTAGAAGTCTTTACTGTCACTACTGACAGTCACTATCATGAATTTAATGTGCCCTTGCTGAATTAAAGTATTAATTTCTTTAAAAAATAAATAAATAACTTTCCCCAAACTTTTAAACATGCTGTAGAACTTGTCTGGCCTGCACAAAGGCCAGACCTAAATCCCACTGAACAACTTTAGGATCTGTAGATACACTATATGCCTATAAGTGTGTGGATGGCCAAGCACTGTACTCATATGTGCTTGCTGACAGTTTCATTTGCATTAATTGTAGGTTCATCCTCCCTTTGCTGCTCTAAAAGCTTCCAATGTTCCAGAAAGACACTAGATGCTGAGGATTTGCTCCCATTCAGACCCTACAGCATCAGTGAGGTCAGGCAGTGAAGATGAGTGATGGGTCCTAAAGTTCCTAATGTTGTTCAGTGGGATTCAGGACTGGCCTTTGTGCAGTTCTTTTAGACAAATCTCAGAAAATAATCTCTGAATGGATCTTGGTTTGTGCACAGGGTCATTGTAATGCTGGAACAAAAAGAGTTAGTCTCTTTTAACTAAAAATGTTTGTCTAAGGAGGTCGTGTGGCTATGTGCTTGATTTTATGCACCTGTTATAGGCTGAGCTAAAATAGCCAAATCTGTTAATTAAAAGGGGATGGTCGCATACTTTTCATCAATTCTAGACAAAACAAAGAGACTTGGTCTCATGCACTCTCAGAATTATCCATCTAAGGGCAATGGTCTCCCTAGTTAGCAGGACTCATCGATCTGAACAACATTTTTAAAGAAATTTCTTAAGAACTGGTCATTATTTCCATTGCTCCACTATTGACATTTTTTTTCAATCTGAGGAATCTTTTTTTTTTTTAACCAAATAGACAGTTTCCAAAAACAAGATTTAAACTGCAAAAACTAAAACACTGAATATCAAGTTAAAATAATCATTTTCCATAGTTCACAAATTGAACAAGAATGAAAAAATATTTCATCCTCTACACTACCGTTCAAATGTTTGGGGTCAGTACTTTTTTATTTTGTGTTATTTTACTTATTTATTTAGTTTTGTTTTTAAAGAAATGTATTCTTTTATTCAGCAAGGACACATTAAATGAATCAAAAGGAACAGTAAAGACCATTACACTGTTACAAAAGATATTTTTCCACAAAAATATAAAGCAGCACAACTGTTGTCAACATTAGCGAAAATAATAATCTTGAGCATCAACTCGGCATATTAGAATGATATCTGAAGGTTCATGTGACACTGAAGACTGGAATAATGACTGCAGAAAATTCAAATTTGCCATCACAAGAATAAATTGCATGTTAAAATACATTAAAACAGAAAACTTTTTTAATTAAAAAAAAAAAACAGTGATTTAAAACAGTATTTTTTTTTTTTTATTTACTCTCTTTTTGATCAAATGCAGCCTTGGTGAGCATAAAGGACTTCTTTCAAAAACATTAAATATCTTTGCAAACCCAAACTAGAACGGTAGAGTATATGAACAAAAATAATGTGATGATAAACAACAATATTATCAACTTAAAAAAATATATAAATAAAAATAAGCTTTTGCTACTGAATTCAGAGACACAATTGAAAACACCTGAACACAAGTAAGGAATGTGAAACAAGTGTAATGACACAATCTTTATGAAATCTATATTTTAGACAAATAAAAAGTCAATAAAAATCATAGCAATGTGTGCAATGCTGGCATAACATGTTGACAACATATATTATCCCAGATATATTGTGAATTTTCAATACATCAACCAAGCATAATTGTATGTGATTGAATATTAATAAAGCTCCAGTTCTCCACAAATTACAAGTACAGCAGTAAATACAGATGACATGAAAAACTTCCTATATATCCAAACCCCACTGAGTTCTGTTAACACCATATGAACGCAGTATGAAACAGACAGATGGTCTTGACAGCACAAAAACACTTACTTTAAGCAGATTCAAAATCTTGACGCAAAGCTCATAGTCAAAATTGGCATATGTGGAGTTAGTCATATCATAGATAAAAATGAGCCCGTCTCTCTGTGTCTGAACACTGGGGGAAGAGAAAGATGTTTTAGATGAACATGCAGAGCTGTTAAACACATTCAATTTGATCAGATTTATGGATGTGGTCTATTTTACCTCTCAATGGCCTTGTCCAGCTGATATATGATGGCCTGAAGAACAGCCTTATGGGTAGTGAGGTCTGGGCGATGGAGATGTGCTGTAAAAAGCGCCAAAGCCGCACCTTTCGCGTCACGGCCGGGCTATACACACAGAAGCCAAATTAATGCATTCACAACTTGTACAAACATATGCACAACTAATACATGGACACACATTACAAGAACAAGCAAAAACAGTCAAATGTACTGCAAAAGTTGCATTAATGCTGATTATTTTTTATATCATTGGAATAATTCTCTTGCATGCTCAGTGCTCTGAAAACTGTTTAAGACGTGATGAATACATCAGAACAGCCTACACAAACACTTGAGCAAACTCTGTATACAGCACAACCCTGCATGAAAAATAACTGAAACAAACAGTAACGTCCAGACTAAACAAAGATCATGGAATTGCTCTGTGTGAGATTGTGTGAAATCACAGATCAAATTACCTTAGCCATCACTAGCAATGATGGTGGCCTTTATTTTATGCTTTATTTACAGCGACTGTGAATATGAATGATCGCAACTTGCGCTGCTTTTGGTTAGCATAATCTGAAAGTGATTAAAAATTCTTGTGTCCAAATTCCTGTAGCTGCGCTTTGCCAAAGTTTGGGTTACTTACTGAGAGTTTCTAGTTAACTGTCTTTGCAAATGCATATATAGATTACAGTTCAAAAGTGTGGGGTCGGCAAGATTTTGCAATGTTTTTGAAAAAAGTCTCTTATGCTCACAGATGCCGCATTTATTTGATTAAAAAATACAGTAAATTATTGTGAAATATTACTAATATTATGAAATATTACTTCAATTTCAAATAACTATTTTCCTATATATTATTTGAATAGATTCTAAAATGTAATTTATTTCTGTGATGCAAAGCTGAATTTCCAGCATCATTACTCCTGTCTTCAGTGTCACATGATCCTTCAGAAATCATTCTAATATGCTGATTTGCCTCTCAAGAAACATTTCTGATTATTATCCATGTTGAAAACAGTTTTGCTGCTAAATATCTTGTGGAAACCTAATACATTTTCAGGATCCTTTAATGAATAAAAAAATACAAACCTTTTGTAACATTATACATGTTGTTGCTGACACTTTCGATCAATTATTATGTATTAACTGCTTTAAAAAATCTTAATGACCACAAACTTCTTAATGGTAGTGTTCCAACAGCATTTTTACACAGTGAGCCAATTCGAAACTGATATTCAAGTTTAAAATTGATAATTGATAAAAAAAAAAAAAGCTCATCACACACCAACTGACTGAAAATGGAGAAAATTTGAAATAGCTTTTAATATCTGACTGAGAGGGCCAGTCTGACACACACAAAGAGTCTACAAATCATGCCATCTCCAATCTGTACAACTAAAATGTTCCTGCAGCAGAAAAGCAACAGCAAACTGGTAACAACATCCAAAAAGCTGGCCTGGACATCAGTAATGTTCACACATCCACACATTATGTTCATGTGAAACTGTACTCACCAGAACTGTGAATTTCCCACTAAGTAACTCGCTCCTTAAAGGCTCCTCGTTTGGGTTAATATTGTAGATGCCTTCCTTTATTCTGGTGTTCTGTAAACACACAGAAGCATTAGAATGTAAATTGACTCTCTCATACACTACACTGAATTTTATCATCTGAGCAACCACACACACACTTTTCACATTACCTTGTAAGCTTGGAAGAGGTCTATGGATCTGGAAACATCAAACTTTCTTGCCATGAGGAACTTAACCGCTGTCATCTGACTGACAAGATCTGCATTCTGAGACTGTTCCCGACACCTCAGCTCAGCCAGGAACTCCTCCACCACCTGGCGCACACACAAACATACATTTCATCAGGAGGTTTACTCCATCCAATGCTGAAAGAGCACGTTCAATCTCGGTATCTGTTTTTGTATATTGATTGTAACAAATGCTGTACTTTATAGTGTTGATTGGGTCTAGCTGCTGTTACTAGAGATAAACCAATGTATCAACCTCACTGATAAATCAGTTGATATTTGGTATTTTGAGATCATCGGCATGGCCAATAACCGTGTTGGTTTAACCAAAGTTTGGCTGATTAGCATGACACCATCTGGCTGCAAAGCATCTTTTTCCATTGACAGACATTCATAAGTCAATATTTATGCTGGCAAAGCACATTGAGATGCTGAACGAGTTGCTTTGTCCAGGTTTTATAATAGAAATTTTAGCTATCCCTTGTTGAAAAATCGATCAATGGCCCAGTCAATGAATAATCTTTTTTTTTTTTCTCAGATAGTTTTTGTGAATTTTGAGTGGATCTTATGTAAGGCTGCACAATAATGGTTAAATGGCTAATGACAATAATTCTGCTCAAAAAATATAATCACGATTTTTAATCATGATTACTTTTTTTTATTTACATTTCATCAGAGCTATTGTACTCTCACATAGACACAGTTCAAGAGAAAATCAACTCGCATAGTTTGCTTGCAGATTTAGTCACAGCAAACAGCACAAATGACCATGTAAAAGAAAAACTGACTGCACTGCATCATTATTTGAGCAGAATATCTCAATAGAGATTACTGAACTCCAATTTACACGTTTGTCCGTGTTTTTCTGGTTGGGTAGATTAAGTAAACCACTGAGCAGAAAATACATCAATTTAAGAGAAAATCTCATTTCAGGTTAAATAACCAGCAGGCAATTATTGCAAATGATTATGATTTATAAATTGAGAGAAGCTGATTGTCATCACAATTAAAATACATTTTATAATGCAGCCCTAATCGCATGCAATAATTTTAGTTTACAATATATTGTTCAAAAACTTGGGGTCAGATTTTTTTTTTTTTTAAAGAAATTAATATTCGATTCAGCATGGACACAATAAATTGATTGAAGAGTGACAGTAAAGACATTTATATGTTACAAATGTTACATTATGTTACAAATGATTTCTATTTCAAATAAATATAATAATATAGATAAATATAAATAACTTATTTAATTTAAATAAAAGTTATATTAAAACATATGAATGATTTCTGAAGGATCGGGTGACAGTGAAAACTAGCAACAAATAACATTTTAAACTATAAAATGTGACCATACATTAAAACAGAAAACTTTAATTAAAAAAAAAAAACAGTGATTTAAAATAGTATTTTTTTTTTTTATTTACTCTCTTTTTGATCAAATAAACGCAGCCTTGGTGAGCATAAAGGACTTCTTTCAAAAACATTAAATATCTTTGCAAACCCAAACTAGAACGGTAGAGTATATGAACAAAAATAATGTGATGATAAACAACAATATTATCAACTTAAAAAAATATATAAATAAAAATAAGCTTTTGCTACAGAACTCAGAGACACAATTGAAAACACCTGAACACAAGTAAGGAATGTGAAACAAGTGTAATGACACAATCTTTATGAAATCTATATTTTAGACAAATAAAAAGTCAATAAAAATCATAGCAATGTGTGCAATGCTGGCATAACATGTTGACAACATATATTATCCCAGATATATTGTGAATTTTCAATACATCAACCAAGCATAATTGTATGTGATTGAATATTAATAAAGCTCCAGTTCTCCACAAATTACAAGTACAGCAGTAAATACAGATGACATGAAAAACTTCCTATATATCCAAACCCCACTGAGTTCTGTTAACACCATATGAACGCAGTATGAAACAGACAGATGGTCTTGACAGCACAAAAACACTTACTTTAAGCAGATTCAAAATCTTGACGCAAAGCTCATAGTCAAAATTGGCATATGTGGAGTTAGTCATATCATAGATAAAAATGAGCCCGTCTCTCTGTGTCTGAACACTGGGGGAAGAGAAAGATGTTTTAGATGAACATGCAGAGCTGTTAAACACATTCAATTTGATCAGATTTATGGATGTGGTCTATTTTACCTCTCAATGGCCTTGTCCAGCTGATATATGATGGCCTGAAGAACAGCCTTATGGGTAGTGAGGTCTGGGCGATGGAGATGTGCTGTAAAAAGCGCCAAAGCCGCACCTTTCGCGTCACGGCCGGGCTATACACACAGAAGCCAAATTAATGCATTCACAACTTGTACAAACATATGCACAACTAATACATGGACACACATTACAAGAACAAGCAAAAACAGTCAAATGTACTGCAAAAGTTGCATTAATGCTGATTATTTTTTATATCATTGGAATAATTCTCTTGCATGCTCAGTGCTCTGAAAACTGTTTAAGACGTGATGAATACATCAGAACAGCCTACACAAACACTTGAGCAAACTCTGTATACAGCACAACCCTGCATGAAAAATAACTGAAACAAACAGTAACGTCCAGACTAAACAAAGATCATGGAATTGCTCTGTGTGAGATTGTGTGAAATCACAGATCAAATTACCTTAGCCATCACTAGCAATGATGGTGGCCTTTATTTTATGCTTTATTTACAGCGACTGTGAATATGAATGATCGCAACTTGCGCTGCTTTTGGTTAGCATAATCTGAAAGTGATTAAAAATTCTTGTGTCCAAATTCCTGTAGCTGCGCTTTGCCAAAGTTTGGGTTACTTACTGAGAGTTTCTAGTTAACTGTCTTTGCAAATGCATATATAGATTACAGTTCAAAAGTGTGGGGTCGGCAAGATTTTGCAATGTTTTTGAAAAAAGTCTCTTATGCTCACAGATGCCGCATTTATTTGATTAAAAAATACAGTAAATTATTGTGAAATATTACTAATATTATGAAATATTACTTCAATTTCAAATAACTATTTTCCTATATATTATTTGAATAGATTCTAAAATGTAATTTATTCCTGTGATGCAAAGCTGAATTTCCAGCATCATTACTCCTGTCTTCAGTGTCACATGATCCTTCAGAAATCATTCTAATATACTGATTTGCCTCTCAAGAAACATTTCTGATTATTATCCATGTTGAAAACAGTTTTGCTGCTAAATATCTTGTGGAAACCTAATACATTTTCAGGATCCTTTAATGAATAAAAAAATACAAACCTTTTGTAACATTATACATGTTGTTGCTGACACTTTCGATCAATTATTATGTATTAACTGCTTTAAAAAATCTTAATGACCACAAACTTCTTAATGGTAGTGTTCCAACAGCATTTTTACACAGTGAGCCAATTCGAAACTGATATTCAAGTTTAAAATTGATAATTGATAAAAAAAAAAAAAGCTCATCACACACCAACTGACTGAAAATGGAGAAAATTTGAAATAGCTTTTAATATCTGACTGAGAGGGCCAGTCTGACACACACAAAGAGTCTACAAATCATGCCATCTCCAATCTGTACAACTAAAATGTTCCTGCAGCAGAAAAGCAACAGCAAACTGGTAACAACATCCAAAAAGCTGGCCTGGACATCAGTAATGTTCACACATCCACACATTATGTTCATGTGAAACTGTACTCACCAGAACTGTGAATTTCCCACTAAGTAACTCGCTCCTTAAAGGCTCCTCGTTTGGGTTAATATTGTAGATGCCTTCCTTTATTCTGGTGTTCTGTAAACACACAGAAGCATTAGAATGTAAATTGACTCTCTCATACACTACACTGAATTTTATCATCTGAGCAACCACACACACACTTTTCACATTACCTTGTAAGCTTGGAAGAGGTCTATGGATCTGGAAACATCAAACTTTCTTGCCATGAGGAACTTAACCGCTGTCATCTGACTGACAAGATCTGCATTCTGAGACTGTTCCCGACACCTCAGCTCAGCCAGGAACTCCTCCACCACCTGGCGCACACACAAACATACATTTCATCAGGAGGTTTACTCCATCCAATGCTGAAAGAGCACGTTCAATCTCGGTATCTGTTTTTGTATATTGATTGTAACAAATGCTGTACTTTATAGTGTTGATTGGGTCTAGCTGCTGTTACTAGAGATAAACCAATGTATCAACCTCACTGATAAATCAGTTGATATTTGGTATTTTGAGATCATCGGCATGGCCAATAACCGTGTTGGTTTAACCAAAGTTTGGCTGATTAGCATGACACCATCTGGCTGCAAAGCATCTTTTTCCATTGACAGACATTCATAAGTCAATATTTATGCTGGCAAAGCACATTGAGATGCTGAACGAGTTGCTTTGTCCAGGTTTTATAATAGAAATTTTAGCTATCCCTTGTTGAAAAATCGATCAATGGCCCAGTCAATGAATAATCTTTTTTTTTTTTCTCAGATAGTTTTTGTGAATTTTGAGTGGATCTTATGTAAGGCTGCACAATAATGGTTAAATGGCTAATGACAATAATTCTGCTCAAAAAATATAATCACGATTTTTAATCATGATTACTTTTTTTTATTTACATTTCATCAGAGCTATTGTACTCTCACATAGACACAGTTCAAGAGAAAATCAACTCGCATAGTTTGCTTGCAGATTTAGTCACAGCAAACAGCACAAATGACCATGTAAAAGAAAAACTGACTGCACTGCATCATTATTTGAGCAGAATATCTCAATAGAGATTACTGAACTCCAATTTACACGTTTGTCCGTGTTTTTCTGGTTGGGTAGATTAAGTAAACCACTGAGCAGAAAATACATCAATTTAAGAGAAAATCTCATTTCAGGTTAAATAACCAGCAGGCAATTATTGCAAATGATTATGATTTATAAATTGAGAGAAGCAGATTGTCATCACAATTAAAATACATTTTATAATGCAGCCCTAATCGCATGCAATAATTTTAGTTTACAATATATTGTTCAAAAACTTGGGGTCAGATTTTTTTTTTTTTTAAAGAAATTAATATTCGATTCAGCATGGACACAATAAATTGATTGAAGAGTGACAGTAAAGACATTTATATGTTACAAATGTTACATTATGTTACAAATGATTTCTATTTCAAATAAATATAATAATATAGATAAATATAAATAACTTATTTAATTTAAATAAAAGTTATATTAAAACATATGAATGATTTCTGAAGGATCGGGTGACAGTGAAAACTAGCAACAAATAACATTTTAAACTATAAAATGTGACCACACATATGCTGATGACACTCAACTCTACTTCTCATTCCAACCAGATGATCCAACGGTAGACGTCCACGCGCACATGGATCGCGTAACATTATGCGCTTTCGACATTTAATGATGCATTACATCATTATTTGAGCAGAATATCTCAATAGAGATTACTGAACTCCAATTTACACGTTTGTCCGTGTTTTTCTGGTTGGGTAGATTAAGTAAACCACTGAGCAGAAAATACATCAATTTAAGAGAAAATCTCATTTCAGGTTAAATAACCAGCAGGCAATTATTGCAAATGATTATGATTTATAAATTGAGAGAAGCAGATTGTCATCACAATTAAAATACATTTTATAATGCAGCCCTAATCGCATGCAATAATTTTAGTTTACAATATATTGTTCAAAAACTTGGGGTCAGATTTTTTTTTTTTTTTACGTTTTTAAAAGAAGTCTCTTAGGCTGCATTTATTTGAACACAAATACAGTAAAAAGAGTAATATTGTCAAATATTATTTTTAAAAAATTATATTTTGATATGTAAAAAATGAAGTTCATTCCTATGATGACAAAGCTAATTTCCTCAATTCGAGCAGCTGAGTCTTTGGCCATCTTCAAAAAATGTCTAAAGACACATCTTTTTCGTCAGCACTCGACTAATTAATGCTAACATTTTCTTATTCTATTTGTCTCTTTTTCTGTAGAAAAAAAACTGGTATGTGTACTGTGCTAGACTAACTGAGACTTGTTACAGCACTTGTACTGTATACTGTTGCCCTCCTATTGGTCTGAATTGCTTCTATTTGCTCTTCTCATTTGTAAGTCGCTTTGGATAAAAGCCTCTGCTAAATGATTAAATGTAAATGTAAATAATAAAACCGCAACAGTCATTTTAAACAACAACATCTCACGTTACTGTATTAATTTGCATTTGCGATCAAACTTTTTGATCACAATCATTTTTGACTCTGTCACATCTAGGCTATATTAACATTACACTGCCCATCCCACTCTCTATTTCTATATATTTCCAGTCCCTATATCGGTTGACCACTAGTTAATGTACCAGACGATCTACAGTACATTGCTCTCATTTACCCGCCTTTCCAAAGGGTTTCCATAAGCAAAACCAAAACACTATTGCAATACCCCAAGATGACACCACTCAATCAAATGCATGTGCAGAAGCAGGATAATCTGACTGCGGACCGTGCTGACAGACGTTATGCTACACTCATATCGCACAGTTTCCTCAACGACTCAGAACAAATGGCACCTCCAGCACTAGATATGAGTGTTCACACGGTGAGACAGACAGAAGTGAGAGCTGTCTCACATTTTCCAGCACTTCAAACACCCGGCTCGCTCTGTTATTTAGCAACGTCGACATGGAGATTCATATATGCCCACACATGACAGGGGGCAGCGATGCAGATTTGTTATAATATATTTTATTTAATGCAGTCATGCTGTAATAATATTAATGTGAACAGACCGCGAATCACATTCGCGTTGTATGCCAATATACTGCTGCTAACTTAGCTGGTTCTCAGTCCAACACACGTGAGAGTCATTTTATAATACCATATACAAGTTTCATTAAATTCTATAATCATACCGGTCAATAAACATGTATTAAACAGTTATAAATGTGCATTATTCTGTAGAGCGTCGCTAGCTCGCTAACACGGCTAGCATTTACCTCAGCTAACGTTACCTCAAAAACAGCCACAGGGCCGCGATTCTCATTAACTTCCTTGTTAATAAATAATTATCAACTATATTATGCGACGTATCATCTTAATACATGCTACAGAGGAGCTGTTGGCGACTCAGCTTGAAACTCCACGGAATCCACGAAGGGCTTAATGGAAATATTTAGGTATCTTACCACCTCCTCTTGAGTTGTCAGGGCTTCCGCCATCTTGAAGCCTGAGCAGCAACGTCTACGGGCGCGCCCTCTCAGCTGTCGGGAACTTTTTTTTCTTCTTTTTTTTTTTTCTTTTTTTCTTTTTTTTTTAATTTGAAGTATAACAAAAAATTACAAGTTTACAGAACAAATTGGCATATACAACTTACATTCAAGGACATCAGTTTTAAGAGGGGCTTAGACATACAGAATACAAAAAACATGCATTCTTTAAACCATCTATATTAATAAATATAGATTAAACACAGGGGATAAAAAAAACATTATAATAAATTATATTTATCAAATAAATCTAACAAGATTCCAGCTTTTTTATTTTTTGTTTTTGACAAAGCTTTTGAGTATTGTCTCAAATAATCCTTAAATACTATAAACATGGGGGGTGATTTAAACAAAAATCTACATTTGTGAATAAAATTCTTCGCTAACTAAAGTAAAACATTAATCAACAAACCTTTTTTACCACCTTCTTCATAGTTTCCATACTTAATATTGTAAGGACAGGTTAAATTCAACCACATTTCCCTCTTTTAACCGTAATTGCACTTTGTCCCAGAAGACACTAGAATATTTACAAGCAAAAAAAATGTATCTGTATTATCTGGAGATGAGTTACAACATTTACATAATATAATTTAAAAATGAAATCTAACCCTTAGAAACTCTCCAGAAGGGTAAATATCATATACAATTTAAAGTGAGATTCTCTCAGCTGTCAGAGCGGCGTGCATCAGGATGGCGCGCATGCGTAGTAACGAGTTAAACCATGCTTGGAAGTTAGTACACAAGATATTTATGGACTTTAGTAAGTAGGTAGGAGGACAATAGACTGGAGGCAGTATACTCTTCAAGATAGAAATCTGTGACAATCTAATCATCACTTCATCTGTACACACACACACACACATACACACACACACACACACAGGGTTTTAGTGTTTCATGAGGACTCTCCATAGACATGATTTTTATACTGTACAACTTTATATTCTATCGCCTAACCCTAAATCTACCCCTTACAGAAAACACTGTATTTTTTAATTTATAAAATAAATAAATAAATAAAAATAATAGTATCATTTATAAGCTGTTTTCCTCACAACGTCAAAAATTTCAGGTTATACTATTCTTGTGAGGACAATGGACATGTAGTCCCTACAACACACAGAATATATGGACCATACACACACTTATTTTTTTTGCCAGACAATTCAGTCTCAGACTTCAGAATGAATATATATATATATATATATACACACACATATACATACACTACCGCTCAAAAGTTTGGGATCAGTAAGACTTGTAATGTTTTCTAAAAAGTCTCTTATGCTCATCAAGGCTGCATTTATTTGATCAAAAATACAGAAAAAACATATTCTTAGAAAAGATTTATATTTTGAATAAATGCTGTTCTTTTTAACTTTTTATTCATCAAAGAATCCTGAAAAAAGTATCGCAGTTTCCCCCAAAAAATATTTGGCAGCACAACTGTTGCCAACATTGATAATTCTAATCATAAATCAGCATATTAGAATGATTTCTTGAGGATCATGTGACTGAAGACTGGAGTAATGGCTGATGGAAATTCAGCTTTGCATCACAAAAAATAAATTATATTTTAAAGTATATTAAAATAGAAACCATTATTTTATATGAATACTTTCCGTACCCACTGTATATATATATACACTATGTATATATATATATATGTGTGTCTACAATTACTCTACAGCACAAAAACACACGTCTGACACAGTACCTGTTTTTCTGTCCTCTGTCTGAGGTTCATCCTCTTCATCCTCATCGAGTGCCCACGAGTTCACGATGCCCTCACCTACCTGTGCAGTTCCCATGGCAACAAGAACAGGAGAAGGAACACTGGCTCTGGGGTCAAGGGGTAATATTCAGGTAAAATAATTTATCTGGCACAGCAATAGGATATATAAGACAATATTCCTTTAGCATTTCATGCATCTCCACTGAGACATCACTCTTGTACTTCTGCATTTCTAAACAAGATGTTAAAACATTCTCAATCAACATGAGTTTTTCTAAAACTATCTTTAAAGATGCTGTATGGGCCAGTAGATACGCTTCTGTGGTAGTTTCTGTTCTGTTCACAATGTCACTGGCAGTCTCTTTGACATCTGTCATCTCCACCGGGGCGTCGTCTCTCTTAAGGGTTGTGATTCGCTCTTTGGGCATGGACTCAGCAAAGCCAAACTTCCCACCCTCCTTTCTAAAAGAACAAGCATACATATACATACATTATATAGATATTAAGTAAAGATCATGTTCCATGAAGATATTTTGCAAATTTCCTACCGTAAATATATCAAAACTTAATTTTTGATTAGTAATATGCAACTTTAAAGGCGATTTTCTCAATATTTTGATTTTTTTGCACCCTCAGATTGCAGATATTCAGATAGTTGTATCTCGACCAAATATTGTCCTATATCCTAACAAACCATACATCAATGGAAAGCTTATTTATTCAGCTTTCAGATGATCTCAGTTGTTGATGTACATGTGTTTTTTTTTCCAACATGAACATGTGAAACAATGCAAACACAATAACCATATGCCAACTCGAGTGTATAAGTACATGCTTTATAGCCATTTTTTTCATTTACTTTGCACTGTGCGCTGAATGCTTTTTTTTCTGTACATTTTTTTTGTTTGCACATAGACTTGTGCCTGTATTCTGTAATGCGATATATCACGGTAATGAATATGCACGATATTGTTATCGTGGGCACTTCTAAATACCGTGAATAATTATATATTACAAATTATTCCGAATTTTGAATGCATTTTAAGAATACTTTTCCCATCAACTGGTCAAAATGCACAACACCGCTGTATGCTGCGTGAAAGACGCGTGCGCACTCTGATGTAAACAAGCGCGGATGTGAAGCACATGGCGGAACATGTGAGAGACGCTCTGGATGAAAGCGCACTTTCACTCTCTGACAGCAGATGGCGCTAAACTGCAGAAATAATAATAATAATAATTCATTTAAATGCAGCCGTTACCCCGGAAACCCTGTAAACAAAGCAGTTGCACTACTTTCTGTTTCTGAATTGTGTTTAAATGATTTAAACAGCCATTCAGATTTGTGTATTTGCTATGATGTTCATCACAGCGCCAAATACTTATTAAATATACTTAATATTTAGACTTAATAGGCTATTTTCAAACTTTTTTTTTACATTTTAATCTGGACTACAACATGCCCTAGATATTGTTTGAAAGTGTTTTGATTCTTTATTGTTCGGTCACACTTTACATTAGGGCTTCATTAGTTAACATTAGTTAATTCATTAGTTAACATAAACTGCCAATGAAAAATTCTTCTGAACATTCATTAATCTTAGGTATTCCAATATTTAATAACAGGATGTTAAAATCGAGAGTTGCAGCTGTGTTATTTAATGAGCTAACATGAACTAAGACTTGTATTTTTTAAACAAGGATTAATAACTTCTGTAGCAAATGTAGCTATTGCTCATTGTGAATGTTAATGCATTAACTTAGGTTAACTAATGAGGTCTTATTGTAAAGTGATACCTATTGGTCTTTATAGTTCTTTTGCACTTTAATTTAATTTTGCATTTAAATGTTCAGTTATTTTTGTTATAAGAAAAAAGTTATTAAACCTGTTATACTGTATTATGACAGCACTTTTTTTAAACTTAATTTCAATATCGTGATAATACCGTATACCGTAATAAAAGCATTAGCAATTAATCGCAACATGAAAATTTGATACCGGCATATCCCTAATCTCGACCAAATATTGTCCTATCATAACAAACCATACATCAATGGAAAGCTTATTTATTCAGATTTCAGATGATGTATAAATCTCAATTTAAAAAAATTGACACTTAAGACTGGTTTTGTGGTCCAGGGTCACATATACATATATATATATATATATACTTAATTACAGATATTTTATTAATATGTAATTACAAAAAAAAATTGTTATATTAATTTATAATCTAAATGTTAATTATTTTATTGCTTTATATTTGCTGTAATAAGACAGAAAGAGTGATAAAATGACTTTTTTAATTAAAAAAAGACAACATCTAAATTCTAAAAAATTCTAAAAAAGACAATTCTAACATCTAAATTTAAATACAAAAAAACACAAAATTAAATGGTTACAAACAACATTAAACATTAAAAAACAACATTAAACATTAAACTACACACACATCATACCTGATTTTTCTGTCATTCTCTAAGGCTTTGTTGATGAGCTCTGTAATTTCAGAAACTTTTACGCTTGCTATTTTGCTGCATCTTAAAACCTGCAAGAAAACAAAATGTTCATGATAAATCAATGAAATGAACTAAAAACAAAATAAAATTGGACTAAAAATATATAACTAATACACACTCTTACCTGGTCTTTGAGAAGCATGATTCCTCCACTAGACTGAATGGAGCAGATCTCTCGATGTTTGTTCATGGCTATCACCAATAATCCATCCTTCACTCGCTCTTCTCGTTCACAAGGGTCCACAAGCAAATAAGAGCTTAGGAAGAAATAACAAGTAAGCAAAGAATGTAGAAAAATCATTTCTTAAATGTCAACTGAAAACAAAACAGCATGAACAGAACAAAAAGGCAAAATAAGTTCAAAATGCAACTCAATACATAGTAGTATTTGCTACAACCTTTATTTATAAAGCACTTTATACAATAAAGATTGTTTCAAAGCAGCTTCTCAGTATTAAATAAGGAAGTAACAGAATCAATGATGCAAACTTCATCAAATTCTGCTGTAAAGCAGCTCTATAAAGACAGAAATTACTCAGCTCCAGTCAGTTCAGTAACTATGTAAAGTTCAGTATATAGAATATATAGAAGTTCAATTCAGCTATAAGCGGGTCAGCTGAAGACAGAGTGTCATTATTCAGCTCGAGTCAGTTTAATGTTTATTGCATTTAGTTCAAAAACGATGTCGATGTCACAAAATTGGTCAATTATAAAAAGCAAAACTAACTAAACAAACTCTAATGCATTCTGTTTTTCCAGTTGCCTGCAGAATAAGATCAGTAAAATGTGTGTTGTTGTAAGAGATTGTGTGCATGTGATGTTTCTCACCCCTGCAGGAAGAAAGCAAAGCTGACACATATAGGCATGTGATAAATGCTCAGTGGAATAGGATCTCTCTCCTCTGGACTGAACTGTTCAAAAAAAAAAAAATCATGAAAAATAACGAATACAAAATAAAAACCACCTGCCAATCGCATACATATAAACAGCCTAGGCCTCTTTTCTGCGGTTTCAGGACTCACCACAGTGACATCTCGTCCCTGAATAGCGACATCTGGCCGCCTAAAATGTGAGAGTGCAGATATGGCAGCAATGCTGGCTGCATCCATCAAGTTTCCATCATGATTTAACACATGGACATCAACCCGTATCTGCCAAACCTGTAAATAACAAAGGTACAGGGAGTGAAGGGACATTGCATGCGGGACATGGGACAAATGACAGGTGTGCGTATTACCTTTTCTCCTGAAACTACACAGAGAGACTCCGTGTCTATGCATTTGGAATTCCTCAGACACCTCTCAAGCTGTCTGTTCAACGTCACCAACAACTCTGACTGCCTACAGAACACACACAGAAACACAATGAGAAACACACAGGGATTAGGAAATAAGAAACCACACACACACACACACACACACACACACACACGCACACGCACACACACACACACACACACGCGCACACACACACAAGAGAGAATAAAGTGAGCGACGCCTCGTGGTACCATCACAGAGAGGCTCAAAATCACTTTCCAGAACATTCTCGTTCACTGTTCCTGGCTGGTGGAATGATCTTCCCACCCCTATCCGGAATACTGAATCCCTGACAATTTTCAAGCGACAGCTGAAAACTCATCTCTTTAAATGCTACTTGACTTCATCTTAAAAAAAAAAGACTTAATCTTTCTCTTTATTTATTACTTCCCTTTTCTAGTTTGTACTTATTTGAACAATGCCTAAAACTTGGTATTTCAAGCACTTCCTGTGTCTGTTTGCCTCTTTAAGAAGAATCGCTTTATGTATCCCCCAATTGTAAGTCACTTTGGATAAAAGCCTCGGCAAAATGACTAAATGTAAATGTAAATGTAATTTGCAAGACTGTGTGTATATAAATGTGAACCTGTTTGGCTCAAAGGCTGGTGATGCCATGGGAGACAATTCCAAATTAAAAAACATGATGCCTTCTGTGGGACGTGAATCTTTTGGAGGGACCAACTCACAAGATACCTGACACAACACCCTGGAAGGAAAAACACGTGTTAAGAATGGGTTTTCCAAACAAAGTAGATTGTGTTCTTCTAAACAGCACGCAACTGATTATTTGTTATGACTTTAAAATCGGTGGTGTAGAGAAGCAATTATTAACTGATACCTTGTTTTTCCAAGTTCCACGCTACAGCAGCCATAATCAGTTCCAAAAGCGATTTTAATATTCCGGTAATCGTATGTCTGTCTCCCATCTAAGCGCTACAGAACACAGAAATATGGTTCAGCGAGTCAGACAGAGATGTGGATTGCAGAATGACAATGATCAAAACCTTAAGTATTACTAATGATATCACATCTAAAATATATTCAACAAGGTGTAACTAACTTTTTTCGCTTCTATAGCTTTAAGAAGAAAACGCCTCTCGCAGTTTGACAGCGGAGTATCCCTCATTTTGACAGCTTGAATGTATCACATAGACAGCTCGATCTGTCGCTGCATCCTCTCGCACGCTTCATTCAGCGTAGAACCGGCGCAATGTTATGACGTAAGTGTAACAGTGGCGCACGGTATTTGCGTATGCACTGAATGAGAGCGGTCAGCGCTTAGTTTTGGATGTGATTAACAGTAGGACATATTGTTTGAAATGTCATGTTCCACCAAAAGCACACAAAAAAAGAAAGAATGAAAATTAAATACATAATATATAAATATATAATTCAGTATTGAAAATGAGATGTAAAAAAAAGATTTCTCACTTTCCGTTCAAGGTTTAAAATAATATATAGGCTAAATAATTTTTTTTTTATTATTATTACGTTTTCCAGACATCATTTTGTTGAATTGTTATTATATATTTCAAATAGCTACCTCAATTTAGGCTATGTGTGTGAGAGAAACTCGCTTATTCTGATTTTTTTAGTTTGTGCATGTCATTGTCCCTGAATTGATTACTGTTTTATTACTTTATTATTCGTTATCTTTAGCCTGGAAATCCAGCTGTGAAATACAGAATTGCAGCAAGATTTTATTGTTGCATAACAAATAGTTTCAGCTAAAACGAGCCTACCAATAGATAAACACTTTGAGATAATCACTTTGTTGTAAGGAAGAAAAAAACTGAAATTTAAGTGTGTCAGCAATTTCTGCAGAACTAAAAAGAGATACTAAAATTAGAATTTAGTTTTCTTCCCTCCTGGATGAAATGTCGTCAAAAGTTATCAGAACAGACTCAAACATATGCTTAATTTTGTGTACAATTTAACAATATTCAATAATCAAATGTTTTAGAAATTTAGAAAATATTTAGTGGATTATATCAGTGCATTACATATTAGATTTTGCCTATAGAGCACCAAATAAGTCAGAACCACCACTGATGGCAGATGTTAAACTCTAGATAGACTCATTTTTTTGTAGCTACATGTTTTTGAATTATAATTTTTTTTGTATATGTATTTCAAAAGTAAATACAGATTTTAAGTGTCACTTAAATGGCAATTCTATTCAATATTACTGATACAATACACAACATTACTATTAATTCAGAGTAAAATGATGTTGGTGTGGGGCCTCGGGTTTTGACTTTGCTTAGGGCCCCCAAAATGGTAAACTCGCCCCTGCTGCACATGAAAAAAAAAGAACAGGTCTGTTTTAATTATTTTCTTCCATTTTACCTCGGACCTGCGTGCTGCTGTAAACAAAGACGGAATGATTGATTTCTAAAAAGAACAAGTAAAAATGGTATGATTATGCATTTTTGAAAGCAAATAATCAATGGACAAAGTTATCTTTAGTCAGTTATAGCTGGATTGTCCGTCTTCCAAATTGATCTGTTACTGAGATGAAACATTTTCACCCAGTCTGGGTCGTTTTGGCAACCCTGGGTCAGAGTGTGAAAGTGATTTATTAAGCAAATTAAGCGTTTATTTAAAAAATTATACTGATTTATGAATCACTCTCCTTTCAGTGCAACAATTCAGATAGTTTGATGGATCATAATCTCATGCAATCTGTAACAAAATAATGTGATTTATTATGTGATATTATTGGAAAGCTATTGTTAAGCTCGAACGCGCCTGTGGCAAATTCACATGTACGCAGATGTCCCTTTTAAAAGCGCTGTAATGGTACCAGCCGAACACGACTAATCATAGCAGCGTTGTGGATATTGTTCAGCTGGTGCTCTTGTGTAGGACTGTTGCTCTCATAACGTTATGATGGATGGCCAGTCCTTTGAGCGACTCAACGTGATACCCGCTTGTTGAGCACAAAGACGCGTGGATATTTGCATCATAAAAACCACTCTATCATCTCCCGTCTCTCTTTTCCACTTACATATACACTTATACCCAGTGTTGGGGGTAACGCATTACAAGTAACGCGAGTTACGTAATCAGATTACTTTTCCCAAGTAACTAGTAAAGTAACGCATTACTTTTTAATTTACAAGACAATATCTGAGTTACTTTTTCATCCTCAAAATGAATAAAAAATGAATGCAACTCAGAATATGACGCGAACCTGCAATAATTAAATGTTAAACAACACAAATATCCTTTATGTATTTAATCCCATTCTATTAACCAATGTCTTTGCTTCTGATCTTCGATGATCCAGTTCAACCGAACTAATAAGCAAAAATTACTCTAGACAACATTTGTGCGTCTTTTTTTATTGCTGAAGTGTGTTGAAATTTCTTCTTCCATTCTACTGTACGGACATAAATTTACTTTCCCTTAGATTTTAAAAGTAACGCAAAAGTAACGTAACGCATTACTTTCCATAAAAAGTAACTAAGTAACTCGATTAGTTACTTTTTTTATGGAGTAACGCAATATTGTAATGCATTACTTTTAAAAGTAACTTTCCCCAACACTGCTTATACCACACAATACCTCTTTGACTATAGTTCATGTCAAATGTCATGCAAGGTTCAAACTAAGAACAAATAAATTTGAGCCTATAAACAAAACGGCTTAAAACCTCGATAAAGAACTTCAGGCATCTTTATGCAGCAATGGCGGCACAGAAACCAAATCTGAAGCGGCATGAAACCACGAAAATGTGCATTAAACCACACAAAAAACGTTACAAGAAACTTAAAGGGTTTTAAGCCCTAAGTAGCCAATTTTTATATTATATGTCATTATTAATACATAATGTATGTAATTATCTTCTGAAATTCTTTTCAGCTTGTAATTCTATTGCCTGCAATGTGTGTAGCTAATATAAACTGTATGCTAAATCAAACGCATAACCTATAGCCTATCTACTGAATATAAAATGTTAGATTTTTTATGAAAAAAAAAATATTTCAAACAGTAAGTGTAAAACAAATCCCACTTGACTTCAGAGGTGTGGACCGTTCTCATAATTTTATTGAGTGAGAATGAATGAATGAATATGTGATTTGTGAAACAGTTTGTAGAGATTTGAAATGCAAAAATATAGATGTAGTTGTAACAGGCTGCAATCATAATGCTGCTGGCTGATATGATGCAGGTGGAGGCAGAGATGATGGAGAGACATGTCAAAAGCATAATACAATGAGAGCCACCGCCACGTGTCAGTGACCGACTTTATCAGCTGAACTTCAGGGCTAATAAAAGCCACGGAGCCCTCACATAAGAACAGTTCCGAGGACTGCACCAGAGAGACTTTGCGAGTGTTGCAGAAGTGATGGAGTTCAGTTACCTGACTTCCACTGCATACGAGTCTGGGATGGACACTGGCCGAACCTCTAGCCGCTCCACGGAGTTCAGCTCCTGCAGTCAGCCCTTCAGCTTTCAATATAACAGGTGCAATTTAGGAAACACAACCAGTTGCCATTTCATTGCGCCTGGTTCTCATCAACCCTCACACTACATAACAGGTTAGTCCTTGCTTTAATCATAATTATTAGTATATCAAATTAATTAAAGATATAATTGTTTGCATTTGGCTAAAATTTCAAACTTGAAACTTGACAGCTATAACCATTCACTACAGAAAAAAAGCAAATACTTTTTTTCATAGGTTCCCTTATACGTTCAAAAGCTTTGGGTAGGTTGTTTTTTAATTAAATTTTTTTTAAAAGATATTACTATTTTTATTCGGCAAGGATGCATTAAATTGATCAAAGGTGACAGTTAAGATTTTAAATTTTTTACTGTACATCTATTTTAAATAAATGCTGTTCTTTTGAACGTCTTAGAATATTTCAAAAAAAGTATCACGAATTCCACAAAAAAAAATAAGCAGGTACAACGGTTTTCAACATTTATTTTTTTTGTGTGTTTTTAACATTTATTTATTTTATTTTCATATGAAAATAATTTCTGAAGTATCATGGGACACCCGTGACGTTTACAGTTATTGATTTTGTTATTTTATTAAAATGCAAACAAATTAAGCTGGATAGAAAAAGTGTCATTTAATCAGTCAACATATAGTGTAATCTTTTACTGCTTTTTGTTCTGTAAGAAATGTTTACTCTGTTTAGATTTACAACTAACGTTAACGAAAACTGCACACAGAGCAACATTCTTTCTTGAAATTGCATTCCTATAAAAGATTAATGCTAGTCTATATTAGATATATTAAAATAGTTATTATTATTTAAAAAACATACACTTGCGGTAACAGCCACTGCATTTCAGCGTCTTGTAGGTTGTCTTTATATCGCTCATTTGTACAAGGTTATAATAAATACAGAATATTCCAGATCAGCGTATTAGAATGATTTCTGAAGGATCATGTGACACTGCAGACTGGAGTAATGATGCTGAAAAAGAAAAGGCTTTGTCATCACAGGAATAAATTACATTTTAAAATATTTCATGTTTTTTTCCCAAAAACATTTAAAAATCTTACCGACCCCAAACTTTTGATCGTTATAGCGTACACAGTTGCTCCAATTACTTATAAAACATATATATTTGTGTTCAATTAAAATGCCATTCAATTTCCAGTTCATCATAATCTTCTGGCTTATGAACAAGGCGTCCAGGAGAGACGCAAACAAAGACGCGTGCGCACCATCTTCACGAGCCCGCAGCTGAAAGCGCTCGAGCGCGTGTTCTCACAGACGCATTATCCAGACATCTACACGCGAGAGGAGCTCGCACAGGAGATTCACCTTACTGAAGCTCGAGTTCAGGTACCTGAGCATCTGCACTGATCATTCTTCAACTGTGTTTTAAGAGACCTCAAGACCCCCTTCATAAACTAGAGCAACGTACCTTACCATGTAGACAAGTGTATTCATTCATTATTTTATTCTGTTCTATTTAGGTCTGGTTCCAGAACAGACGCGCTAAATTTCGCAAACTGGAGCGTGCAGCTCCATGGATTGAGTCATCTTCTAAAGCGAACAGTTCACCTTCCCAGGACAGCTCCAAAACGATGACGGTCCCTGACCCAGACAGCACACAACCCACCCTTACCCGAAACCCAGACCACAAACAGGACAACAGCAGTCTCAGAGAGGACCAGGCTCCAGACGAATTGACCTTGTTCGCACAGAGGTCAAGAGGTCACCAAACTCACTGTGCAGCAACTCCCTGCATGTGTTGAGCAGTGAAAGAGTTCAAACCCTCAGAACCCACTGCATAGATCTCTATAGTGCCACATTTATGCTATTTATCTGTTAGAACCTCATGCAAAAAAAAGTTTGTATACATATGGGAGAGATACTAGACTTATATCTTTTTTTATTGATTTTATTAAAATGCAAATAAATGAAGCTGGATAGAAAAAAAAAGTGTCATATAATCAGCTAACACTGTAATCGTGTACTGCTTTTGTTCTGGAAGAGATAAATATAGCTAAATATTTAGATTTACAGTTAACATCATGTAACAAAAACCGCACACTTACTGTATATATATATATATATATACAGTGGTCTGAATACTTTCCGTACCCACTGTATATAAAACCATATTACAGTCACAAACACAAGCATGTGGGTCAAATGCAAGTGCATTTAAAACAGTTTATTACAGTTTATTTAAAAACATACACTTGCTATAAAAGCCATTGCATTTCAGCGTCTTGTAGGTTGTCTTATATCGCTCATTTTTAAAAGGGTATAATAAATACAGAATATGAAAGTATTTGTCACACACATCTCACTCATCCTTGGCTACTCTTTCCAGTAATTATTGCCTTCCGTTTCAGTTCATATTCTAACAATGCCACAAAATAAAACAAACCATATACAAGCAACAATCAAAACCGCCCGGATCTAAATGACAATGTTTTTTTTAATCTCAGATATTAACAGAAAGCATAAGCAGAAGTTAAAAAGCAGAAGTATATGCTAGTGTTGCTGAATGCAATCTGTCCTTGTTGTTGAATTTGATATTTGGATTTAACTCCTTTCCAGTTGATTTAGATAAATATAGATATTTAACAAGTGTACACGTCTAAATGCACATGAGTGAAGAGCTTACAGAGGGTGCGAGTTTCATTTTAAATCTCTCGCTCGCACATTCATGGTGTTTGAATAAAGTACAAGGGTAAAAGCGGAGTGCTCAGTGCATATGCATAATACTCTCACCAATACACATTGGTAACTTGAAGCTTTGGATGCAAGGGTGGCCGACGCTAGACATTTATCTAGGAGTGCATTTCTAAGGCACAACATTGCAGAAGAGAGAAAGGCAACAGAACACATTAAACCGATTGTAACGGAACAATTTCAAAAGCTAAAAGAAAAGGATTACACTTTACATTACAGTGTTTATTACATAATATACTTCTGATTATGTGGAGCTTCTTTGCACAGTTTATGTTATTACTTTAGTCATTCATTTTAGTAGCTTGTAACATGGACATTGTAATGTAAAGTTTCAGGGATCATGCAATCTTCTTACCACTCAACTGCAGAGGCAAAACGTAAATACTAAGTTTGAAAAATAATCAAATGGAAATGTAAGATCTACCCTTAGCAACATGCTGTCTACATGGTGTTAAACAATACTGCACAAATAAAGTGTCAAACCCCTCACTGATCAAACAAGATAAAACAGGCAATGAACAGAACGTTTCAATCAAAACCACTCCAGTTCATCTTTTCAAACCATAAATAAAAGTGATGGACAATCTTATCTGTATTCATTTCGTGTAGTCAGTTAAGGCTTCAGGACAAATCATCTAGGCCTAAGAGTCGCACAACATCATGCGTTCGTCTGTTAGTGGAATAACAGTTGCCTAACATACCTGCAAGGCCTTTACAAAAACTGAGATGATTTATTATTGATAAAATAATAGATGCACATTTTCTTGAATGAAAACTGGATGCTTGTGCTACCTCATGTTCCACAACAGAAATGGATTCAGGCTCACTCTACATTACAGTGCCCGTGTTACAATGCATTTACATAAGAAAGTTCTTGAGTAATACTCATGAACAACATGTAGTTAATTTGTGGAAGTTTAGAATTCCATGTCATTGCTGTTAGGCCAAAAACATCCTCTAAACAAGTACACGAATGCAGATGCTTCTAGCTATGCACCCTCAGTAGTGAGCATACTAAACTATAGTGTCAATTTCACACTTCAAAAAATGCCACTGGCTAAAACATCTAATAAAATGAAATATCTGCCAACTATGAAAATGAAATATCTGCAACAGTTTTAAGAGAATCTTGGTTTTAGATTTTTATAAACATTTATACGCTCTCTATATTAGTACTTTTAAGGTACCTAAATGGTATATATTAGTACCTTTTGAGAAGGTACTGCCCCAACTGTTGTGAGAGTGCAGGTGGCTACCTAAATATTATTTGAGTTAATGGCACAGGCATTTGACATTATGTCTATCACCACCTTTAGTACTGAGGTTTGATAGTGCACATTAATGCAAGAAAGCACTTCTTTATTTGCGTAAAGCGTTTTCAGGCCTTATCGTTATTGAAATGTGTGTAACATGGCCACTGTGAGGTAAAGTGCTACCAGTACTTCTTATTCTAGCAGTATGAACAGACTGCTGTAATCGCTGTAATATTCTATGGACTCTTTATCGTGTAAGCGATAAGGTCATATTTCAGCGAGTGCAAAGACAGTCAAATAAAGTCAAGAGGAAAACCCATCATTTGTCCACGATTCCAGTTTTGACATTAATGTCTATGCTTGATTGTGCTGTAAGGAAAACAGTTGGAAACGTCGTATAAACATAAAATCTGTTTTTCTTGGTTATGGTCCTGGGTTGGTTTAAGATTTCAGTTCCATTTCCTTGTCAGAAGTGCAGAGGCATCACAATGTTGTTGGCTGGCCAGCAGCTGCAAGGAAGGAGCACATTAAAACTGTGTTGAAAATTGTACTGAAAAGATGTTTAGGATTGTTCTACACTTGTACCATAACAAGGGTACCAGAAAATCATATTATCACATTTTTAAAAACTATGATACATTTTACTATAATTAAAAATATTTTATGGTAAATTACTACTAAAAATTGTATTTGTTTTTTACTGCTAAAAATAAATAACAAATAGTGGACCACCAATGAGACAATGTCAATGAAGAGCTTGATATGAATTATGTCATGTGATGTGTGAAGAAAACAAAGAAAAATCAATGCAAATATCACTTGACTGCACTATTTCTATTGTTCTTCTCTTCTAATGTAATTTTGTCAAATTATGTAAAAAGTGCAAATATCAAATATTATTAAATTGTAATGATAAAATACATTATAATATTTAATTGTGTGAATTTAAAGGGATAGTTCACCCAAGAATGAAAATTTGATGTTTATCTGCTTACCCCCAGGGCATCCAAGATGTAGGTGACTTTGTTTCTTCAGTAGAACACAAACGAAGATTTTTAACTCAAACCGTTGCAGTCTGTCAGTCATATAATGGAAGTGAATGGGAATCACGGCTTTGAGAGTCAAAAAAGCATACACAAACAAAACCAAATTAAACCCTTATACACCGCAATGTCCAACATCCGGTGCGTGAAGCGTGTACGTGCTCTGGCATAGTAGACATAGATATATATACGTAGATTCCTCATTAGTGACTGTTTCTATGGGCCGCGGGAATCTTCTTATATATATCTATGTCTACTATGCCAGAGCACGTACACGCGTCACACGCCGGATGTTGGTCATTGCGGTGTATAAGAGGTAAAAAATTATATAAATACTGTTCAGTTTCTTGCACAGACCGATCGTTTCGTGTCTTTACACATCAATGTATCGTCACGAGCCGCAGGGTTTAATTTGGTTTTATTTGTATATGTTTTTTTTTTACTCTCAAAGCCGT
>NW_015635021.1:270777-298570 GCF_001515625.1 Sinocyclocheilus rhinocerous
TTTTTTGACTCTCAAAGCCGTGATTCCCATTCACTTCCATTATATGACTGACAGACTGCAACGGTTTGAGTTAAAAATCTTGGTTTGTGTTCTACTGAAGAAACAAAGTCACCTACATCTTGGATGCCCTGGGGGTAAGCAGATAAACATCACATTTTCATTTTTGGGAGAACCATCCCTTTAAGATAAATAAAATGCTAGCTATAAAATTAAGATAAGCAAGATGTTTCTAGTTTGTGTTTCTAAAAACAGTACATAATTTGAAATGTGGTGGAAATTTGACAGAAATGACAAAACGCTCTATATCGATTAATTAAACTAGTGAGATTGTGAAAAGTCTTTTAAGAGTTTATTTTCTAAAAAGTCAACAGGGGCACATAGTCAAAGAAAGTTTTTAAATAATTAAAACCTAATGCCATAAGAACACAGATTTTACTCACAGATTTCCCTGTTTATCTTACAAATTCCAAAAAAGGCGAATTACAATAACCTGCACATTTAGGATCATGTTTAAGATACAATTAAAACACATTAAGACTCACCCCTTGATTTTATGTAGCATTCTTGACAATTAAGAAGTCCATTTCGAATTCTGACGTCAGTTCCAGCACTTGAGTTGCCCAGTAACCCTTTACATATGCCACACTAGAACACATCAGATATTCATATAAGAGGATGTACACATTACTCACATATAGAGAGACTAACACAAATGAGCATTACCTTAAAACACTGAATATGGAAGTACAACCCCAAGCTTTCAATGATCATAGCTGCTCCTTTACCCAACGGATGTGCACAACTGGAGCAAAGCTTCTTTCCACTTACTGACCTGCAGAGGGCGCCATACAAAGCCATATATTCATGTCAAACTTTAACAACTAGCAATCTTGTCTTGTCAGGTCTTGGAAGAAAAGTAATAATAAGAAAAATTGTAATATTTGTAGGATTATAAATAGTATAAAATAGGTCAAAATGGGGTCTTAAAGTCTGAGACCAACATTATTATATATTTTTAAAAGCTACATATGTTTTAATTTTAATACAAATCTCTTTGGTTTGAATTTAGATTTTCTTCAAAACTTTATTATAGGTTTATTAGAGGTTTAAATAAATAAATAAAAATCAGTGGGGTCCCAGACCTTAAAGTGGTAACAAATGCAAAAACGTAATACAGGCACGCAATTTAAATAAATGGGACTGTGCGCATATAAGTATTTAGCATGATTATGTAACTCCTGAAATGAAAGCCATGATTATGCCTTTCTAATCGTGGTGGCACAACTTGGATCATATGCTGAACTTAAATCAACAGTTTTGCATTTCAAATGGATGCATTAAAGGAACAGTTCATCCAAAAATGTGAATTTGCTCAAAATTCACTCACTCTTAAGCCATCCAAGATGTAGATGAGTTTGTTTCCTCATCAGAACAGATTTGAAGAAATGTAGCATTGCATCACTTGCTCACCAATAGATCCTCTGCAGTGAATGGGTGCCGTCAGAATGAGAGTCCAAACAGCTGATAAAAACATCACAATAATCCACAAGTAATCCACACCACTCCAGTCCATCAATTAATGTCTTGTGAAGTGAAAAGCTGCATGTTTGTAAGAAACAAATCCATCATTAAGGCGTTTTAATTTTAAACCATTGCTTCTGGTGAAAGAAAAATTAAATAATTTCTGAGTAAAAAATGTCAAAGTACCAGTCCATGATCTATAGTGAAAAAGTTCATACCCAGTTGTTTTCTCATATTACATTCCACCAACATATTTGTTTAGAACAGTTTTGGCTTGTAAGCAGTGCTTCATCTGTGCATATTTCTGTCCTAAATGAGATGAGTCTATTTTCACTGGAGAAAGCAATGTTATGAAACCGGAGTTAAAAACATCATAATGATGGTTTTGTTTCTTACAATCACACAGCTTCTCACTTCACAAGACGTTAATTGATGGACTGGAGTGGTGTGGATTACTTGTGGATTATTGTGATGTTTTTATCAGCTGTTTGGACTCTCATTCTGACGGCACCCATTCACTGCAGAGGATCCATTGTTGAGCAAGTGATGCAATGCTACATTTCTCCAAATCTGTTCTGATGTAGAAACAAACTCATCTATATCTTGGATAGCCTGAGGGCGAGTACATGTTCAGCAAATGTTCATTTTGGGGTGAACTATTCCTTTAAACAAGTACTTTTGCATTTAAATGAGATGCAATAAATCTTATAGGCCAGTTCAACAGCATGACGCAGTCTCTGTGTCTGAGTGAAGCGCACAAATGCTTTCGTAGCCTATTACTGAAATGCTCCACACACACACACACACACCAGAGTATCTCCATGTGATTGAGTATGTGTTGGAGGGAAGGCTCATACCTGCTGGGTGATGGAGGTGGCGTGTCTTGTGATGGTGTGGGTGATTTTGATGGGTGTGTCCCTAAAACATTTTCACACGACCCAGTCCTGCCAGCAGCCACACACACATACACACAAGCATAGAGACACACAACTGTGAAAGCAAGTCATATGCAGAAATGTTCCATGTGCCAGAAACAAAAAACCTCATACTGATCTGATCTTTAAAACATCCTCCACCCATAGCAAAGCCAAGCAGCATTTTGGCACACATGTGTGTATGCAAGCCAGCATGCAATCCCACAAACACATCCACATACCTCCTCATCTTTGTGGTCTGGCTCTGGGGTGGACTCTGTTTACGATCCAGTGAGGCAGTTTTCTTCAAATCCTCTTGCCTTCCTTTAGACTTACAGCTCCAAGAGCCATCTGTAATAACCCACAGAGAAAAAGCATGCATGTCTGCTAATTTGCTGTTTTAATTGAGTATTCAGTGAGTTTTCTATATATGCAAACATTATTGTGGCACATGAGTAAAGCATTAAAATATATGTTCTTGCATTTTCTTTTTTAAGGTTTATTGTGGTTATTTTTAAGTTTGATTATTTAAAGGTTATTTATTTTTCTATTATTTAAAGTTTTCTAAAATGTTGGTATAAGAAGTTTAGCTATTTGTAAAAGCCATTTGTCCTCCAAATTAAAGTCAAGCGTGGCGTAAACAACAGGAAGAAATTGTGAAAAGGATCCCTTTAGATGTTTATCTGTGTATTAATGTCATTCGTTTTTGTTTTGAAACGATATGAGATCATTAATTTTTTTATGAAAGCTAAGAAAACCATTCAATATCCATGACTCATGAAAAAAAATAATAAAACAAATACATAATTTAACTTTAATAAAATAATAAAAATAAAATATAATGTAATAATAATACAACTATTATTATGATTATTTAGAATATTATGAATTCATATTATAACTAAATATAATAATTATTAAATGTTATATTTTAAATATTAGATTAAAAAATATCTCAAATGTTGGTAAAAGATTGGTTATTTCTAAAAAACCTCTTGTCCTCCAAATCAAAGTCATAATATTTAATTAATATTATAATAATTAATAATAACAATATTAATAATCATTAAATATTCACCTTGAAAATTATGTTTGAAAACATTTCTGAAAATAAGAATTATGTTATATACACTTGTATTCAAGGCACAAAGAAAGTTACTTTTTGTTGACGTTTTACATGTTGCTTCACTTGATATTTACAGTCTATCAAATGTTTTTTTGTAGATGAAACATTTTCAAAAATTTATGAAACCAACCAACAAATATTAATTTTTTTTAAGGATTTTTACACGTTTACTAAAAACATTTATTTAATTAAATACATTTTGTTTAAGACATCCATGATCCAGATGAAGTGTTTGTGTCTTACCCTGTATAAACTGCAGTTGTGGTGTAGCTGTTTGGCTCTCCTGAGGTTCAGTTCTCTGACCGTTCTGCTGAGCTGCTGTGATTACTTGATCAGGGCTAGAAAGGTTATATTAACATTGAAACATCCTTTCAGACATGTCCTTTATGCAGAGTTATGGTGTCAACACTTGAATCTTTATTTGTCTGTTTACACTTTTTCCAATGACAGGTTGCCAGAGTATATCAAAGTCAGCTCTTTATACCCCAAAGACACTGAATTAAATTAAGTTGGATGTTAAAATTTGATTTTTTTAATAGGTTTTTTGTTACTACCCATACGAAAAAGAAGTTTATACAAGTGTGCTATTAGTATACTTCTTTTAAACTAAAAATAGGAAAGTATAGGCCTACTTTTAGTCTACTTTTTATGTACTTCTCAGAAATGGGCTTTATGTACTTCTCAGAAATATACTTAAAATGACATTTAAGGATATTTGCTTTCTAATGGATTTTGTATGTATTCCACCTGTGTGTTAGTCTGCTACTCTGGTTCCCCTGTTTCTCCAGCATTTCCTGTTTCCTTTCCCAGTCAGCCAAGGAGAGGACAATGGTTTCACGAGGGGCTGAGGGCTGGGTGAGGGACGGAGCCTCTGTCACCATACTGGATGATAAACCTGAGGTGTGAGGGGTCAGTGGGGTCACGGTTTCCTCCAGTATCTGTCTCTCCTATAAATTAAGAACTAATTAGTGTTCATTAAGAACCAATTAGATGTCATGTGAAACATTTCGAAGACGCACCTCTTCATGGTGTCTCCTCTCCTCCTCTTCCACTTCTCTCTGCGCTCTCTCCCACTCCTCCTTCAGCTTCTCTTGCTCTCGCTGATATTTCTCCTGCAGAAAAAGAAAAAGAGGGATTAAAGTAACAGTTCACTTCAATATTATACCTCTGTCATCATTTATTCAACCTTATGTTGTTTCAACTTTCTTTCTTCTGTGGAACACAAAAGGACAAATTCTGAAAACCATGATGCATTTTTTCAGGATTCTTTGATGAGTATAAAGTACAGAACAGCATTTATTTGAAAATTTTTTTTTGTAATAAAGTCTTTACTGTCACTTTTGATTAATTTAATCCATCCTTGCTGAATAAGTATTAATTTCTTTAGAAAAAAAATCTTACTGACCGCAAATTTTTAAACGGTAGTGTATGAAACCAACAAAAATACACAAGCGCTTTTGTGACCTTTATGAAAATTGAAAGCTTCAATGCTCATTTATTGTAACTGCATGGACAAGAGTAATCAACACATTCTTCAAAATTCCTCCTTTTATATTCCACAGAAGAAAGAAGTCATACAAGTTTGGTTGTAGTTATACAACAGTCAGCAAACACTGTGATAGATTTGAGAGAAGGTGAATGGTAGACAGGAACAGATGGGAAACAGCTAACCAGAACACAACAACAGAGGAAGTTGTCTCTACAGAACAGCAGGTGCGCACTTCTCTCAGACAAACCCCAAGCTGGCTATTGTACCTGCAGCAGGCGATCCTGCTCCTGTTGCCACCTCTCCTGCCGTCTACGCTCTTCATTAGGATCCCATGTCCAGTGGTCAACCCTTTTTGCAAGGTTCAACATTGGGGTTTCAATCTGATTCATGCGCACACACACACACACACACACACACACACAAACACACAAACACACACACAGAAATAGAAAGGAAAAAAGGAAAGGAAGGTAAGGTAAGAAGACAGGGTGCACCTACACTGTTCCAACTTGTATGAGCACAAGTACTCGAAAGTACAGAAATTATCAATAATTAAACATCAATTTTGTAACTTTTTTTTTTTTTTTTTGCAACTCATTTTTTTATTTTGTGATTTGTTACAGTACTATACTTGTTGTTGGGTGGTTTGTTTCTGTTGGTTACTTTAAACCTTTCCTCAGACTGGCAGAAACAATTTTTTTTTTTTTTTTGCAAAATATACTTATATCTTTATAGATTTTGCAGACCATAAACGCATATGAAATCCAATGTTTACAAACCAGACTGAAACCACATGCATAACTGGCTTGAAATCTAATTAACATTTTTCGAAATATTTCAAAGTTTTAAAAGTCAGAATTTTTTATTTTTTTTGCCATTTGAAAAAAAGTGCCAAAGTGTACAACTGTGTAAGTGTTATCATCGATAACTAAAGCTAAAACTATTAAAAATCACCTTCTTTAACTGAAATCAATAAGCTTAAATAACAAAATATAAATAGTAGATAAAAAAATGTATTAGATGTAAAATTTAAATTAAATATATACGGTATATAAAAAAATCAGTTTCAATTTTATTTCACTTAGTTGCCAAGGCAACATATCTATTTTTTAAGTTGAAGAACTAAAAATTAAAAAAAAAAAAAAAGCTAAACATAAATAAAAAATGATATGAAAAACATACTAAAAATTACTAAAACTGAAAATATAAATATAAAAGCTCATTGAAAATAATAAATAGTATAATAGTACATAAGTAATACTAAACTAACACAGAATTGTGTGCAGTGTGATTAAGGCAGCAACAGCACTCTAAACAGTATGAAGAGAGGATGCACACACAACAGCTGAATGCAACAGAATGCTAAACGTTTTTGAGATGCATTAACACTTTTTAACTATCTGTATTCTAACTTAACACGCTGTCCTCAAAATGTAAAGCTACTGGTGTGAGACGCTGAAACATCAGCGAGAAGCAATGCAACGGCAAAGACGTCCAACACAATCTGTTTCCCTCAAGCCACCCTGAGCACACCAGCAGTCGAAATGACCAAAACGTTACAATGAGTGACTAACAAAAGAAAAAAGACTGAAAGTGACGTGACATGTGACGTGACATGTGGCCAAGTATGGTGACCCATACTCGGAATTAGTGCTCTGCATTTAACCCATCCTAAGTGCACACACCCGGAGCAGTGGGCAGCCATTTATGCTGCGGCGCCCGGGGAGCAGTTGGGGGTTCGGTGCCTTGCTCAAGGGCACCTCAGTCATGGTATTGAAGGTGGGAGAGAGCGCTGTACATTCACTCCCCCCACCTACAATCCCTGCCGGTACGAGACTCGAACCCGCAACCTTTTGGGTTACGAGTCCGACTCTCTAACCATTAGGCCACGACTTCCCCAAAAAAGAGATGTAGGAAGAGGAAATAAGGAGACATTCATGAAGAATGAGTGTGAGTTTGGCACAACATAAGTACTTACACAGTCAATGGAGTAGTCAATCCCCTCTGTGAAGGAAAGAAGAGGGGAAGAGTGGCTTTAGAAACTCATCATATTCTCATTCATCTCTTCTTACGCTAATGAAAGCGATAACTGGTACACAGATACACAGAGCATAAAACACTAAAATGACACAAAGAGATTGAGAGACAGTAAGAGACATAAAGTGGCATAATATCTTTTTACACTCGGTACTGACATCCATCGTGTGATCTCTGTTTACACTTACCGGTATTATTAATTATTCCCATGCATCTCCAATTGATCTCCTGTATCCACTATTGATCAGATTTTGACAATATTTATAGACTTCACACTCAAATGCAGAGTGGTCATGTGTATCTGACCACCTCCGAATGTGGTTCAAGTGCTTCAATCACAGATTTTGGACCCTGTTTTAGGGCTGCACAATTAATCTAATTTCTAATCGTGATTACATCGTTCAAACCAGAATCGTTCAGAGGCCACTTATGTTATTCTTTTCTTTCTACAGGTTATCTGAAGGGTTTTTCCATTGTTTTAATTTTAGTTTTAGTATAACATTATAATATCATGAATATTTTTACTTTTTTTTTATTATTATTTAAAGAAGAAACCAATCCAATGTATAGTTGACATTTGAGGCTTAATACTATAGAAAAGCAATAAAAGTTTTTCAGTTAGAGTGTTTTCAGCTTGTTTATTTTCATCTAAAAATATGGCATGCGGTTGCTTCAAACAATGGTATAAACATCATTCAATGTAAATTATTAATTAATAATCGCAATTACAATTTCAAGGGAATAATCGACAATTATGATTTTTGTCATAATCGTGCAGCCCTACCCGGTTTACACCTGTATTTAGCTGCCCACGTGTGATTCTATCACGTGAGATGGATATGAATACCAGGTATAAGCTGAGCCAAAAGAAGGCGAGTAGGGATAACTGCAGGCTGGAGCAGTGGGCGTGGTGAAAGATTGGGGCGTGCCAAAAGGTAGGGGGCGTGTTTAAAGGTCTTTCTGATTGGTTAGGGTAGTGCTGGGCGGTATACCGGTTCATACCGAATCCGGCGCCTGTTCTGTGCAGCGAGCGGCAGAGTTAAGCAGCGCATTCAGCGTTTCCTAGCACCTGTCGCTTACTGATTGTTTTAAATTATAAATATGAGCGTAGTTCGTCCGTTAATATCACATGCACTTTTTTGTTTGTTGTTTTTTTTAGTTTGTTACTCAGACGCAGGCAGTGCGCTGCATGAGACAAAAAAGTAATATAGCCAAAACAACCGCATAGCCGCTCTTTAGTGTAGATGCATGTTGATTTTATCAGACGATGCCGTGATTAATTATGAGAGTGACTCCTGGTTAACATATATTAAAAGGGGTCGTGTTTAGTCACTACTTAGTGTGGTATTTTTTGACAATATTCACTCACCATGACAGTAAAATAGGGCATTCGTTAGTTTCTGTTGTAGCATTCACCTTTCGGCACGCCACCTTTTGCCATGCCCATTACTCTGCCCTGCAGCTACCCCCGTCTCAAAGAAGGAGGATCTGTTCTCTGAGAGTAGTGAATATAGCCATGAAAACAACAGAAAGAAAGCAATATAACACAGAGCATCTTAATTCCTACATGATTAATTTCTGCGCACGACTGTACAATGATCAGATTAAATAAATATATTCTATAGTCATGGATATGCTACAAATGCCTGATGAGGACAAAATAACACACAACTCTATGTTTAGAAGGAAAGATCTTTAGTTGAGGAGAGAGTGGGGTAAGATCCTTAAGAAACTGTGAAAGGTCATTCTACTACTTATTCTAATATACTAGTAATAATATACTATATGCTAGTAAATCAAGTACATTTTCTACATGGCAAATAAAAAATGATTTTTATGTCAAAGCAAATTTATGTAGGTCAAAAAATATATATCATACATATTGATAAACTGTCATTGTATAACCATGTAAATTATTTGGCTAAATATCAGCAATGAATGAATGAAATAATATAATATTATATAGTATAACTGGGGTCGGTAAGATTAATTTTGTTGAAGTCTCTTTTGCTCACCAAGGCTGCATTAATTTGATCAAAAATCTATATATAGTATATATAATATAGTAAAATCAGTAACATTGTGAAATAATATTATAATTTAAAATAACCATTTTTTAATTGTAATATATTGTAAAATGTAATTTATTCCTGTGATGCAAAACTAAATTTTCAGCATCATTACTCCAGTCTTCAGTGTCACATGATCCTTCAGGAATCATTTGAAAATGCTGATTTGGTGCTTACAAAACATTTCTTATTGTTATTAACGTTGAAAACAACTGTGCTGCTTAATATTTTTGTGGAAACTGTGATACTGTACCGTTTTATGGATTTCAGGATTACTTGATGAACAAAGTTCAAACACATATTTGAAACAGAAATATTTTACATTTTTGGTAACAATCTAAAAGCCTTTATTGTCACTTGATGAATTTAATATGTTCTTGCTGAATAAAAGAATACATTTTTTTTTTTTAAATAATAAAAGAAAAAGAAAAACTTACTGACCCCAGACTTTTGAACGGTTATGTATAATACAATATACTTTTTTTTACATCTGTCTCCTTTGTCCTGAACTTTATGACAACTTAAATTAATGTGGCACAGCTTACCCCACTCTCCTCTACACTCAAAAAACAGTTTTAAAAGTCTGTACTGTCTCATAGTGCCCTCAGCAGACAAGCATTTACTGTGCGATGCACCTCAACAGGAGAAGTCAAAGGAGACTAACAAACGAGAGATGAGCAGATGGATCATCTGCTGTTCGTGGAGATGGAAGCCCTGTGCTATTAGTTCATCTATCAGTTTTACCTGTTGGAGCGAAGAACTCCCAGCGTAACCTAGAGCTACTAGAGGAATGTGAGGACCCTAACAGACCCACACGCACACCGAATGAAAGAGGGGTAGTCAATGAAAGAGACAAAAAGCAAGAGAAAAAGGCAGAAAAAGATAAACCAGAAAGAAAGGCAACCCAAAAGAGGATTAAGTGGAAGTAAATGAAAGACTAAAAAGTGGGAGAAGTGTGGAGAAGGGACTAATTCGGTCATCGCATTATGAGAGAAATGTGGATGTGGAAAGTGGAGTTGTATTACCTGTCAGCGAGAGGGAGTATGAAGTCTGCTCGGCCTTGGTGGACTCGGCAGCTGAGCTCAGATCACATGAATTATGGACTGAATCAAGCTGAGGCGAATAAAAAGAAAATCATCACAGTCAATGTGGAAACATAAGCAGGTTTCCAACAGAATACACAGTAGCAAATTCACCTTAATTTTTTTGAAGGTATGCTATTAAGACATAAAATGCTGACAAAAATGATCTGTTACAAATAAGTGAGGAATAATATACAGTCAGCTGTACATACAGTCAGAAAACGATCAGTTGCCTGTATATTACTCTGCATCTTGTAAGCAATAAGGTAGGAGAGGCCTTGCTGTATATTTATGCATGACATGAAGCGGAGTGCCTGCAACCCCTTCAGCCGTAACCTATAGTATTCACAAAACAGTTACCACACAATACAAATATTAAAACCTAAAATGTATGTATTGATAAAAAAAGAGAGAGACACAGCCGATGCCATGTCACTGTGACGTATGGCATCAAAGTACCGTGAGAGCGATTCAAGAGCAGTCGGCTGACTCAGCTGGCACAGCTTCTCTTTTTCTTTTTTCCCAGATTGCTGCTGGTTCATTTTTTTTTATTGAATCACTCACATTCAACATTTTACAGTAGCCAGGAGGTGAAGACAAGAAAAAAAAAAAAAAAATTACAATGAAATAAATAAATTAAAAAAAGAAAAAAAAATGAAAACATGGAAATGTTTACATACATTAATACACTTAATTAGAAATAATGGTTTATAATCGCCGTACTTGCATTTATGTATACTAAACTTTGCCAGGAAGAGTAACAAATTAATCAAATAATAATGAAATAATCATTCCTCGTGGTATGACATGTCGTAAGTGAAAAAAAAACCAAATAAAATATTTTCAAAACAAAGTTGAAAGCTGGACATGATGTGATTTCTAACAAACCAAAAACTGGTTGAATAAGGACAACTCCAAAACTAATGAAAAAACGTTTCTGTAAGTAGATACTTCATTTTCTTTTGCAGTTCTTTATTTTTGTTTGCAAAAGCACATTTGTGATCCTGGAGCACAAAAGCAGTCTTAAGTCGCTGGGGTATATTTTTAGCAATAGCAAAAAAAAACATTGTATGGGTCAAAATTATCGATTTTTCTTTTATGCCAAAAATGATTAGGATATTAAGTAAAGATCATGTTCCATGAAGATATTTTGTAAATTTCTTACCGTAAATATATAAAAACTTAATTTTTGATTAGCAATATGCATTGCTAAGGACTTCATTTGGACAACTTTAAAGGTGATTTTCTCAGTATTTTGATTTTTTTGCACCCCCAGATTCCAGATTTTCAAATAGTTGTATCTCGGCCAAAAATTGTCCTATATCCTCACAAACCATACATCAATGGAAAGCTTATTTATTCAGCTTTGAGATGATGTATAAATCTCAATTTCAAAAAATTGACCCTTATGACTGGTTTTGTAGTCCAGGGTCACATTTATTTTTTCTCAATACTTTCATTTTCGTTTGCAAAACATTATTTTCTTTTGCAATACTTCAATTCGTTTGCAAGTATATGTGTTTTATTAAAAAGTGAAAAGAGAGAAATCAAGGCCCACCTGCTCTGTGCTGGACGTGTCATTTGGTGGGACGGAGTGTGTCTGAGTGAGCTCTGTCACGATGGTTGTTGTGACAACACAGTTGCGCTTCATCACTGTGTCAGGCACTGGCTGCTTTCCTGATGAAATAGGAAACTATAAGTTAATATAAAAATCATTCAGTCTATGCTACCTCTGCTATAAATGGGTTACAATCACATAATCACTTTTTTTTGTGCTCAGTTAGAAATTTGCATGTATTTGCACTTACAGTAAAGTTTATGATTATCAAATAGGTGTCGCTGATGTGAAATGTGGGCAGCCAAGTGTCAATGTATTAATCTAAGAGACTAGCTGCAAAAGTTTGAACTACTTTTGCTACTTAAAGTGATAGTCCACCTAAAAAGGAAAATTATTTCATTATTTAATTGGGTCCCTTTTGTCATTTCAAACTTGTATGCATGTCTTTGTTCTGTGGAAGAATGTTGGGAACCAAGCATGATTGGAGCCCATTGACTTCCATTGTATGAATTATGACACTTTTCATTTTGGAGTGAACTGTCCCTTTAATTATAAAAGAATCGTCTGTTTGTACTCGGGAAGAAGTTTTGATTTCTGAAAGTTACAGTAAACCTTCATTGTATGTCAGTATGTTTATTTCTCATCATACGACCCCTGAATATTCAAAACTATGGCTAATATTATAATCCTCAACCTTCTGGTTCTGACACCGACAGTGTAGTTGAGGTGTCTTCTTTGCTTTTCTCTTCCTGAGGACTAAGAGAACACTCTTTTTCCTTCTTTCCGACTTCTTCCTCCTGGTCAGAAACGGAAGTCTGTGAGCTTTGCTGGTGGTCTGAGGCTTCTAAAGCAATTAGCTCCTCATTTTGTTGACTTTGTCTGGCTGGCTTTGGAGGTGAGGAAGATAAGTTGACTTGAGGACACGACACAGAATCTTTATCGCCCCTCTCTCTGTTCTCTTGCTGAGTCCTGTCACCGTTCACACGTATCAGCCCATCGCTCTGTAATAAAACCAGAGAACACACATTTATTTAAGCTGATTATTATCCTTAAATGAATTATTGGTTCTTGAGATTATAGTCCTGCGTAAGATAGTCTTGCCTTCACTGATTTGCGGAGGCCTTGGCTGAATTTGGGCTGGCTGTAGGGTTTTGGGGTGATCAGGGGAACAGGCCTTGAGGGAGCAGGAGGAACTCGTGTAGGCACTGACAGGACTTTTGGAGCTTTGGTGGTCTCATCAGGTGATGGCTCAGGAGTTTCACGCTGTGCCGGGGCCTGTTTTTGTGCAGTCTTCTGGTATACATGGACACTGTGGTGTGTTTGGGTAGTTTGTTGAGGCTCTAGATCCTCTGCTTCCGCTAAGGTGGTGCATGTCAGCTTCTTCTCAGGCTGATGGAGAGGTGGCGTGTGCATCGGAGAGGCCGCAGAAGGCAGTTTGGGGAGCTGGAGTTTCTCCAATATGGCATCACTGATGGTGAAACGGAGAGCATAGCGTTGAAGCACAGCTGCCTTTTCTTCTGGAGTGGAGGCCTTACAGTATTGTTCATGTAGCTCATGCTCCCTACGTTCTCTGAAAGAGAGAGAGTGAGATCAATAGAAAATTAAGTGACAAATATTCATGATAAATATATAAAAAGATTTTGGAAATATTTCTCAAGAAGTATTTCTAATTATTATGTGAAGTCTTTACTGTCACTTTTGATTTCCTCGCTGAATACAAGTATTTATTTCTTAAAAAACAAAACAAAAAAAACTCCTACTGACCCCCAGTAGTGTACTTTTCAAGAATTTCATTCTTTTAATTAGGCTTTTTTTCTTCATTATGATATCTGGACACTGGACAGTTGTATTACCTTGACATTATTAAAATAAAAATTCATCATCTAAATGAATTTTAATCCAAAAATTACATGCTCATCATAGAAGGTGTATTCTAATCAAGCCATTGATGTATTTTTTAATAAATGAATAAATAGACAAAAAAAGAGCATCATGTTATTGACCCTTGAAAAGGCAGTTTCACTAAACAGTCACTTTTGCAGGCTGTTTCATAATACCAACACTTCATATTCACTAAACCCCTCCAAAATCTGCTAAATCCAAATCTGGAGGGTGTAGAGATTTCAATTTGTGTCTCACTTCTCCTCAACGATTTCTTTGTATGTCTTGATGCTCTTCCGGCGATGGCCGGGTCCTCCATCTGTTGACATTAGCTTCTCCATCATTTTCCTCTCTTCTTCCTTTTTGATCAAATCATGAGATGCACTTCGCCTCCGATTCTTCCAGCGAGCCAAGTCCTACACACAGAAGCCAGAAAACGTACATACTTATGCATGTGAGCTCATTAAACATGTGCTTGTGTGGGTTTGGATGACTCACGTCCTGCCACTGGTCCTCCTCCTCTCGGAGTTTGTTGTACTGGTTGTGTAGGTGCTCATGTCGTGATTGGCTGTGCGGCTGAAGGTAGGCCAGCTCATCCTCTTCATCACGCATGTCAATCAAACTCACACTCCTTTGAATAACAAAAACAAAATTTGACATGTTTACAAGTGCTGTAATGCTTTTAGCTGAAGAAGGAAAGGTGCAATCAAAGCCAGAGAAAAAAATAACACTACATCTCTTCCTCTGACCTGAAGACACAAAGAAAAACATAAAATGTTATTATGATGTTAACAAGGAATGACAAGTGGAAGAAATGTTAGTGGAAGAACAACACATGGTTATAAGGACCATGAACAATACAAACAGAACAACTACAAGAAAAAGCAGATTTACATATATGACAACATCATTTCTTAATTGCTCAAGAAACCCTCATGTTGTTCGAAACCCATATTATCATAAATACCACATTAAATTTTAGTTAATTTTAGTAAATCTTCACTTCTGATAAACATAAATGTATATATATATATATATATTTTATCCCAATTCACAAAACTGACATGAAAGCTGATCTTCAGTTTCAGTCTGTTTCTCATATAAAGCTATTGACTTCATAAAATGTTAAATATGTACACAAGTCTTATTTACATCCCTCTGAAGCTTGTTAACTCTAATGAACTGTAAATGCATGGAAAAGAGCGAGCAGCACATTGTTACTTTTTCCCCTCAAACAGTCATATAGATTTAGAACAACATGACGAGTTAATGATGAAAGAATTTTCATTTTTCATTGAACTGTTCCTTTAATAAAACTGGGTATGCTGTAGTGGATTGAGGTTATGAAAATAAGCGTGTGTGTGTGTGTGTGTAACAATTTTCTCCAGGGAGCAAAAGCATCCAACACAGCAAACCATGAGAAAGATTCAAATATATGTTATTGCATGCATGTGTAGGCACAGGCTTTTGACTACTCAGCTTTTGAATATGCATGCATAAAGTGCAAGAGATAATTTAGATGACAATTTAAATGGTTGTATCTGCATGTGAATAGAGACACTGCTGAATGCTTGTGTTGATCAGTACATGCAACAGCTCAGTTCTGCAGCAACAGTAAGAAGACAGAGAGAAAGGAAAAGAAACTTACTCCGTTTCAGAAACACTAGTAGCTCTGAATCTAGAACATTAATGGATTAAAAAAAACAACAAAAAAACAATATAAATAAAGTTGAGCTTTAAAGAACAAAATGGTTAAACATAATAGAATACTTAGTATAGGCCTTTAAAAAAAAAATTGTATTACCCCTCAAAATAAAAGGTTGCCTCACTATCCGATAGATAGACAGATAGATAGATAGATAGATAGATGTTGATATAGTTTCTAGCTACTGTGCAATGTACATTTTTTTAGCTTAATTTACAGACAATTTTTTATATTGCTCACACATTTTCTGTCTGTATGTGTGTGTCTTCATGTCACAAAACATGTCAGTAAAATGGGTTGTCAACAGCATTTCATACAGACTTTAAAGGTGCTGTAAGTAATATTCAGTCAACTCTTAAAATGAAAGAGGCTACTTCAGTAATAAAGCCCTTTAAAGCACCTTTAAGGATAACCATTGCACCAATGAGTGAAGTAAAGAGGAGCAATGATAAAATACATACATACAGGCATGAGACACAATCTCTTTCCATGCAGAAATACAAAAATACATTTTAGTCAGAGCACTTTTCAAAAGCAATAAATTGGTCCTGAAATTGCTTTCTCACATTGGGGGGAGATCATCATCTTCCTGCCAAAGGGGGCGACGTGAGGGTTGGTGAGGTTTGGGGGAGGGGCTTTTGGTAATAGTCTCATCTTTAATAAGACTTTCATGTCCCACCACACCCACAGAGCCCGCCTCCTGCCTGTCCATCATCTGAGGGCACTTCCTAGGCGTGTCCTCAGCATCTCTTGGGGGCAGGGCCACAGAGCTAAGGGTGAAGCTGAGAAAGTTGCCATGGTTACTAAAGCAAAGCAGGGCTGTGAAAGGGAGGCTGAGGCTCTGTTCTCTGACCACAAAACACAAATCGCCAGAGAAAACAAGTGCAAAGAACAGAGTGAACAAAAATTAAAAAGCTAAAATATCTATTAGGGGTGTCAATTACACACACACACACACATATATATATATATATATATATACACACACACACACACACACACACACAGCTGGATAGATTACTTACAAATTACAGATTACATGATGAAAACTGTTATTAATGATGAAAACTTAAGTTATAAACGTAATCTATTTTAGGTAATGTATTCTGACCAATTTTTAGATTACTTATTAAGATATTTTAGATTTTATCTTTAACTTGTTTTAAACTGCAATTAAACATACCATATTGGTATAAAAACAAGAGAAAGACTATATTTTGTGTATCAACATCATAAAATGCATTACAATAGAGAGAGAGAGAGAGAGAGAAAGAGAGAGCTATAAATCAATAAAAGACTAGAAACAAGGAGAATAATTCATTTTTTGTGAAGAAACACCAAGCCAGCCACACATATTAGTAAACAGGCAATAACCACCAAAAATCATTGATGCACAAGACATTCATCTCTTCTCTGTACTCTGAAAATCAACTGCACACAGCAAGTTCAAAACCATATCTAAAAAGGCCCATGTTAATAATTCTCCTTTGCACTGACACCACAAAAGCAGCATTCAGAGCATTCATAGGCAAGCGCTTCATTCCCAGAGGATCCTAACCTGTCCAGAGACGGGGCTGTCTCTTGCTCTCTAGGCTTGAGGTGTGACTGCGATCCACTGACAGGGGTGATTTTATGTTTGACAGCACCAGGTTTGGGCAGAAAAGCATTAAAAGCCTGTCCTGCACTTGGAGTTTGGTAAGATCCAGTCCTTCGTGCAAGCATGTCATCCTTCTCAAAATCTGGTAGTTGATCGTCATCCCCACATTCATCATCATCATTGTAAATGCCAGAGCGATTGGCGTTAGTTGCAGACAATCGTACAATGTCAGGGCACTTTTCTGTTACTACAGCAACTGGAACGGGTGTCTTTGGTAGTTGGTCGACTGGTTCATTTCTGTCAAAACAGCATATGCTGATCACTAACTTGACAAAAGAAACTCAGTTTGTGCAATACTCTCTAAGGCAAAAAGTAATGCAAACAGGTTAAAAACGAATGCACACATACATTCACTCATACATTCAAAAATCAACTGTTCTGTAAGATGTTTTGAGTGATTGTTAGCTTATTGCTACGGTGTTCTGGGTGGTTGCTATTGCAAACTGGGAGGTTGTTTACTGGCCCAAGCATTTTGTTTTCTAGATATCTGTGCCTCTTTCATTATCTATATTTATGCTCAAAAAAAAAATGCTCAAAAGTATTTTTTTCCCCCACCACAAAACAGAGCATGTTAGACTCATACATTATCAACAAAAAGAAATGACAGACTTCCAGGTAGTCTTTCTTGTCCCACCTCTGTCCAATTTTGGTTCTCTTTGTCTTTATGTTTCTTTCCAGGTATTGGAAGTCACTGTCTCCACTCGTGCTCATCTGAATACTTCCTTTCTGGGCTAAGGAAGCCACTGTAGCACCGTCTCTCTTGGAACCCAGCTGTGGGAGGAATCTGTTATATGAAGTCCCATTTGCTGGCTTCTGAAATGTTCCTGTTCTACGAGCTAGCATGTCATCCTTTTCTATATCCGGTTGCCTCTCTTCTTCTTCATCCTCTTCATCATCCTCCCTCTCATCCTTCGCTTTCTCAGCCAGTTCATCCTCCAGCACCCTGTGCTCGATGGAGGTCAAAGGCCGTTTAAGGTCAAACATGACAGGGTTCGGAGGTTCAGGGGGCACGATAGGAGCAGGCTCAGGGTTTGCATCTCCACTGAGTAAGTTAGTTCATAATGTATGAGGAGTGGAAGGAAAGAGGGAAACAATGAGTCAGAGACAGAAAAGAAAAAAAATGAGAGGGAAGGACAGAGAATGCAGATACAGGCAAGGAAAGATGCAGTCCAGTGGGAACCAAAGCAACTGCAATGCAGTTACTCAAAACTACAAAATACAATTTATTACTTTCTTAAACAAGCACAAGCACAAACGCATATTTCATATCAGACAGTCAGATATTTCAGTCCAAACCACCACTGTAAGGCATTCCCAGCTAATTTCTCTCCTAAACGGGAGTTTTAATGTAATTTGTGGGTGCTATAGTTGTTAGCATCATGCTAACAGCCTCACTGCAAGCCATACACAGCTAATTTCCCTCCTAAATAGCCCAAATAAGAGCAGTTATTCATGACTGCTACAGTTGTTAGCATCATGCTAACCGCCTCTCTCTAAAACATTCACAGCTAATTTCTCTCCCAAACAGGCCAAAAAGTGCAGTTTTAGCATCATTCAGGGGTGCTACAGATGTTAGCATCATGCTAACAGCCTCAACTATAAACCCAATTGCTCTTCTAAACAGCCTAAATAAGAACAGTTTCGAGCATCATTCAGTGGTGCCACAGTTGTTAGCATCATGCTAACAGTCTTTTAAGGCACATGTCATCCAGCTTCATAAACTCCAGTGAGACGAAACCAACATGCCCTGTAAATGCAGCATCACTGCTAAGATCACTACACACATTTTCAAACTCCAACACACTGTGAGGGTGAGTATGTGCATGTACATCCAGATCATTTGATAAACAAAACTTGGCTCCTGAGAGCAGGCAGTCATCAATAAGCAGTGTTTGTAATAGTGTGTCAGTATAGGCTACTTCACATCACTAATACGGCTCAATTCTAAGAAAAAAATGAGCACTGTCTAAAAGGGGTCATATTGTGAAGTAAACAATGAAATCGGATAGAAACCAATGCTGTGTTCATGCCATTTCACAATTAGGCTACTGTAAATACTAGATGACCACTGGGATGTTACTCGAAGCTGTTCACAAACTCGGAATTATGCTTTTCCGTGTCAACACTGTTAACACCAAAATGAATGTGTGTAATATCAATTTACAAAACCCAATATAAGAAGTCATTATGCAAATAAACCATTAATAAACTCATAGTTTAGTGGAACATTAGCTATTTACTCAACTCTGTGCTAGCAACATCAAACTTCGTCTTTCGTTTATTTTTAGATTATCCTTGCATCATTAAGACATTAACAACAGTCTATTATAGGAATTGCTATAATTGACTATCGTTGACTAACTCAATATTAACTGCTAAACTACATTTTACAGCTGAAGCCGTTGCCATTTTGAGTGTTTCCACATGATGTTGTGGCAGTCATGTGGTACGAGTCAGAGCTCTCAAAAAGTTGAGAGTTTACAAGTTGTAATTATGAGTTTTCGGAGGATGTGAACGATTTTTTTTTTTTAAGTTGGAATCTCAATTACGATATTTCCAACATGGCATGAACACACCTTGAGCACCAGGCAAAAAATTATATAAATCTAGTTGGAATATACTAAACAATAAGCAAATTTATATTTTAAATACAAATTCAGGCTATATCTTAGAATTGATTTGTTATTTTATTTTAAACTTTATCTCACAATTACTTTTATTTAACATATTTTTATACAGTATTTTATAAAATAATGTAACTTATATATAATATACATAATTTATTTTTATATAATATATTAAATGATTTTATATATTTTTTATATATTTTAAATTTTTATATTATTACATATTCAATACTTCTTATTTATTTTCCATGCAACATTTACACAGAAGTCTTAAAGTAGCAAAAATACTAATGGTTGCGCTGAAAAATAGTCATCAGAAACTGTTTTAAGTGTAATATATATTAAGTATTACATATATATAATTAATATTATTTTACAATATATATTATACTACTATATTATCAATGACCCTCAGGGAAACAACAAAAAAAAGTGCACATTTTGTTCTGTTGTGCTTCAATGTGCATGTATTTCTTGCACATTTCTCCTCCTGCCTTTCTTTCTCTCCCTACCTGCCAACCGCTCTCTTTGTCAGTATGGAGCCCAGACCTATGGTGGGCACAGCAACAGGTGCCATCGAGAGGAGATATCGAAGCTTCTCTGCCTCGTCCCCCTGTCCCTCTCCCTCTCCCCCTTCCTCATCCTCCTCTTTCCAGGAAGTACTCTCCATCTCTGTCACATCCCCAAATGTCACAAAACGCCGCCGTTCACCGGAGGAACGTTCTCGGCAACTGGCCAGGTCGTTCTTGGCAACCTTCGTCTTAGAGGCAACAGAGTGGCAGCCTTTCTCAAGACACGTCTGACACAGAGGGACAATAGTGTCATCGCTGTTCACACGCACACACATACATGACACATGTAAGTAAAGAAGAGAAAGAAAGAAGAATTAGAGGAGCAGAGGGAAAGAAATGATGAAAACTAAAAAATACTAGTGCAGAAAGACCATGTCAAGTCAATGATATAAAGAGAATTGTCATGGATGTCTGGACGGTAATTTGTGTGATTTCAAAATAAACCCACTGATGTTGATGCAAGCATGGCCTTTTTAAACATACAAAAGGGAAATTACTATACTGAAGGAATGACACACACAGCCTTGGCTCTTCTACAACAGTTTAGTATGTGGTCTAACACTCACATGCTCCCCTCCCTCGTTCTCTGTGAGCATCTCTTGCTTTCAATAGTTGCCTTGGTGACGTCTGTTTGCTAGAGAGGGGCTTCCCTCTGCAAACAGAATTTAGAGTCTCACAAAGGCCCACTTTAACAAACATCTCCACAACAGCGTAACAAGACAGAGCCCTATTACACAGCACTCAAGCCAATGACAGACCAAGCTTCTTGGCTGTAAGCTTTGACCGATTTAAATATTTTAGGCTCACACTGTGTCTTAACCAGACGTAATACTTTTTCAGCAGCAAGTAATTTGTCTGTCTACACTGACAGCAAAAATACAGTGTGACGGCACACAATCACAGCTAATCAAAACATATATGAAGAACATACTCCCTACTTACAAGCATTATATATATATATATATATATATAAATTAACTGAGCGTCTTTTTTATATCTTATGTCACAATATACCTTGAACTTACACTACTGTTTAAAAGTTTGGGATCGGTAAGTTTTTTAAAATGTTTTTGAAACAAATGTCTTATTCTCACCGAGGCTGCATTTACTGTAACACTGTGAAATATTTTAGTACAATTTATATAAATAAAATAACTGTTTTCTATTTTAATATATTTTAAAATGTAATTTATTCCTGTGATGCAAAGCTGAATTTTCTGCACCCTTACCCCATTCTTCAGTGTCACACGATCCTTCAGAAATCATTCTCATATACTGATTTAGTACTCAAGAAACATTTACAATTATTATTAATGTTGAAATAGAACTCTGTTGTAACATTATAAATGTCTTTAATGTCACAATTGATCAATTTAATACATCCTTGTGGAATAAAAATAAAAAATCTTACTGATCCCAAACATGTGAACTACAGTGTATTTTGAATAGCATTTTCTAAGGTTGACAACATAGTGGGAAAAATATTCTGCAAAACAAGATTAAAAATAAAACAACATTATAAAAAATTAAAAAACATTTTATAATCCCTGCTCTATCATATAGCATACTCATGGATAGAATTAACATGGAAAAAAGTCTATTGCCTGTTGCTTTATTACATCATGTCTGGTTAGGACACAATGATAGACACATACCAGAAAAAAGGTTATTTTCTTGGACAAATAGCTTAATTTCAGAAACTGGTGTGTCATCTGTTTTATGTGTTAAAAACACATAAAACATAAAATTTGATTAGATAAGCTCAGTGTGAAACTTCTAAAAAATCTTGAAGCATGTTAGGTTAGGGTCAAAGGTAAAGGTCACATGTCAGGCACCTGCTCTCTGTATTCATCTTGAGCCTCTGCCATTTCTCCAGGTCTGACTGAGTGATGGTAGTTTGAGCCAATGACTGACGGGGGTCCCTCTGTGGGACAGGCCCATTTTGGCCCCGCCTTCTGGCCAGGTCGTCTGTCTTTACATCAGGCATCACCACACTCATCCCTTTCTCTCTGTCTGTTCCCTCCTCATTCTCCTGCTTACTCTCACTGTCTTTCTCAGGGGTCAGGAAGGGGTTGTCCTTGCGAGTTATGATTGACACTTCAGCCCCGGTGGAGTCAGACTCACTGTAGATCAGTACGAAGGATACACTGAGCTTTGCAGGAGGAATGACATTAACGTTTTGCCACACATGCAATTTAAATGTATATATTAAAATATTGATATTTAAATAAAATTCAAATATACATTTTTAAATCATATTAGAAATATTTTTACCAACCTAAAAACTGTATTTAGCATTTTTTTTTACATATTTATTTATTTATCTATCCCTATAACAATTGGATTTAGTTATTGTTTTCTTCCAAATTTTCAGTCCCTTCCAGGATCACAGTCTGTGTAAAATTCAAACCACGAATAATGTTACAGTTCCTAATAAAGTTACCAGCCAAATGACCAATAACTCAGTCAAATTATTCTGTGCTCAGTTAATGTTCATTTTTGATACTGTGCTCAATTGTGTGTATACAGAGCAGAAGTGTGAGAGAAGTGTGTGTTTGTTTCGAGGCACCTGCTATCTGTATTCATCTTGAGTCTCTGCCATGTCTCCAGGTCTGACTGAGTGATGGAAGTCTGGACCAATGACTGATGAGCATCTTTGGGAGAGCGTGGCCCTCCCCTAATCCGCCTCCTTGCTAGATCATCTTCGTGTGGGTTTGGGACCAATATCTTCCCCTCTACCTCTTTCTCATCTTCCTCATCCCTCTCTTTTCCCCTGTCTTTTTCAGGATTCAGGAAAGGGTTGTCCTTACGAGTTATGATTGGCACCTCAGGGGAGGCGGAGTCAGCCTGACTGTGGTAGAAATGTAACATTATAAGAAATACAAAAAATCGGACCCATAAATCCCACATAAAACATCAACAATACCAATATTGACCATAGAACTATGGATGCAAGTTCATTGTTAGCAACATAGCTCAACGATTCTGTTTCCCGAAACCAAAGTTCCAACAAACATTCGCAAACATCGTAAAGTTGTATGGTCGAAACTACAACTCTCGTCCTGTGTTTAGAATGGTTTCTTTTTAGTATGACAGGTGGACTTGCGGTCTCAATTTAGCTCGTCATGATAATGAAAGCACCATTTTTTGAAGCATGCATGTGCATATGTTCTCTAGCAGAACCATCAACGGCAGTTATTTTTGAACCAATGTGGTTCAAATGACAATACAATAAAGTTACAATGGCATCAGAAAACAGTCGTCACCAGCTAGTTAATTTTTCCGACAATGCATTGTAATACAAAGTTCTGTCATGAAACTCTAGATGGCGCAGCTAATTGGTTTCTTTTCGCATCAGCAGCCAATGAGCTTGCTGCTCAGCGTTCAAATTCTTGGCTAGTGCTTGCTGTAGCAGTTGCAGCACGCTTCCGATGAGGCCTGAAACTGATCTGAGAATGTGCTTTTTTCCTTCTTACACATTCGTGGGCCATATTCGATCTGTGCCACATGGGAGGAAAAAAAATCGGAATTGGGTCACTTGCAGTGTAAATGTGGCCTATAAGAAAACTCTGACCCAAATTTGCCCAATAACATCAAGTTAGATTTGTAAAGCCAACATAACTAGTCCCTGACCATGAGACGCCATCACTCTCTGTCACAAGCACACCTTCTTTTCTCCTGTGCCACCTTCTCCATCCTCTCCAACACGGCATGCTGGGATGCCAGCCTGATTCCCTCCCATTTTTCTCGGTCCTTCCAGCTACAAGAGCCTGGCAGGAAGTGATACGCCACACTGGGTTTAAATTGATTCATGCGTGCTCTGCGAGAAGCAAGATCATCCTTTTGGACATCTGGAACCTTCCGTTCTGCCTCTTCATCATCATCTTCCTCATTGGAGTCCCACTGATGTGGAGCGGCGGCCCGCATGAACTCATTGTCATGTCGGAGAATGATGTCAGGTGAAGGTGGTTTGGATTTACTGGCCTCCACAGGATTCACAATTGGACTGAGGAGAAAATTTGCCATGACAAAATTTGAATATATTTTTAAAAAAATAGAGTGCAACAGCGCTTTGTTCCGCAAGTATTTTTCCCATTCATTTTTTCCATATGGACATAATGACAATCAAATTAAAAATAAGGAATGTAAAACTATTGATTTAAAGATATTGATTAAGAAGGAAACACGATGCATTAAGAGCGGGGGGTTGTGGTAAACTTGTGAACAGGATGATGCTGTGTACATTTTTCTTATTTTGATTAAAGATCATATTTTTTTCATTTAGTACTGAACTTCAGAAGCTACATAAATACTTTCATGATTCCCAGAAGACAAAATAAGTACGATTTACTCTGATCATCCAATTAAAAAATTAGACCCCCCGGCTCTTCATGCATTGTATTGCCTTCTTAAGAACCAGTAAATGTTTTCACCTTTTGTAATAGTTGTGTATGAGTCCCTCAAAAACAGTCGTGGATCATCCAGGAAATGACACACAGTATTAATATTCAAAGGTATGCAAACTTTTGAACGCGATTATTTTTATAAATTCAGTTATTATTTTGTCTTGTGGAGTAGGCCTATGTATAAACATCTGTTATGTGAAAGCTTATTCGGGACAGTACTAAATAAAGAACAACATGCAATTTTCATGATACCTCTTATTTTGTTAAAATTATTAACATTTTGCATATTCTGCAAGGGGTATGTATTAGGTTTATTGAAAAGGTTTTCATGTATTAGGTTTATTGAAAAATATACATTTCATGCATACAAATATTTAAGTTGTTTGAGAGCGCAGGCAAACTGACTCCACATTATTAGCTTCATGAGAGTGGCCGGGTGCTAAAGAGTTTTTTTAAATGCATTTTTCTTGTCACGGTTCTCTGATTGGTGGAGATTTCTCTGCAGAATCATGGGTAATTTTTTTTCAGATTTTCACCAGGAATTCCCCTTTTGAACATGACTATTTAAAAACAAGTTGAAATAATGTAGACTGATGGCTTCAACAAAACCATAAGTAGGTCTTTCTTTAAAAGTTTTAGTTCAAAATCAACTCCCCTGTGGAGAAAACAGATGGGATTTTTACTTTACTAACCTATCTGTTTCACTCTATAACGGAGAGATGTTAGTCCTTCCATATCAGGAGGTGATGCAGACATCAGGGCTTCAGAATAAGTCAAATTAGCATAACTAGCATAATATGCTCAACCCAATACAACACACACACTCCTCATTTCAACCTAGCACAGATTCAGAGTAGTCAGAGTTACATCCAATTAATCAAAACATTAGCTAAGCTACAAAGGCTAAAGCTAATTCACAACTGTGTCACTCCATGCCATAATGTAGATTAAACATTTCTCAGCAGCACAAATCCAAAGCAAAAGTACACAGGGTCACTCCCGACAAAGCAACCTGGGGTTAGATGACAACTCATGGTTTTGAACACACAAGCTTTGTGTTTAACTACTAGGCCCTACACAACTAGTTAGCATTTTTAGTCGCTCCATACACATGCATTCAACCGCTGACCTGTTATATCGCACAGAGGTAGGTAATACTTTAATTCCCGCCTTTTCCAGCTTTCTCATTTTCTTAAGCTCTGCCTCCTCAAGCTCTGCCCCTTTCTCATCCGCCCAGGTGAAATTTTTCTGGAGCGCAAGGCTGCGAGACGCGACAGCCCCCTCTTTTAATACTTCTACACGCTCTTGTCTGTGGGGAGCAATGGGAATTTCACAGCGCTCACCAACACGCAGATAATACAGAATGAATCAAACAAACTCGGACAGATGAAAACAGATGCTTGTGTGTACTGATTTTTGTTTAGATGCATGAAGTGTCTCAGCCACATTGAAGCCAGAAGAGGGATTTCCAGCAACCTCCTGAGAAATCAAACAAACCAAACACTTACTGTTTATCATCAGCGGCTGTGATTACCTGAGAGGTGTTTCTCCTCCTACAGGAGATGTTGAGTTGCTCAGACTCCTCCAGTCTTCCTCTCTCTCGCTCCTCCTCTTCCTCAGGGGGGCAGGAATGTAGTTGGTTTGGTTGCTTTTGTTCGGCAGATACTGATTAAAGGGTAGAGCTGCGCGAGGCTCTTTGTAGGACACGCGACGGGCAGACATGTCATCCTTGCGCACGTCTGGCAACTTCCTTTGACCAGCGTCACCTTCAGAGTCTGTCAGAAGGACATATTGAGAGAAAGAAACATGCTTTGTTTTTTATCATTTTTACTTGTTATTTATTCTTGTCTAAATGTATTGGCATTTGGTATTAGTATTTCATATTTTTAGGTGTTTACAGACAGAACCAGCGTTCATATTTCATCCATTGCGTGTTGGGTTTGATGCCGCCATCTGACCACCATCCAAATCAGGGCCGGCATGAATGAAAGCTTAGTACATGTTTCTGAGTGTAAATATATTTAAGCTTGTCTAAACATATTACATCAGGATTAGCAACAGAATATTGCATGCATTTAATTTACGTAGTTTTTGCTCACATCGACATGCCAAAAGCTTCTTGCTATAGTACTTCCACATCGTCACACAGTCTTATTTAGCTATGAGATAAAAGGAATTCAAATACTTGAAATAAGTGAAGTGGGACAAAAGTATCCACAGCAGAAAAAAAATTGTCAGCTATAAATATTTCATTTTTATTTTAATTGTATACATTTTATTTACAAAAAAATACTATGGTACTAAGTTAAAGGATGCGAGTTGCAACAGATTTTTTTCTTTAGTAGATAGTTTGTATGTCTTTAATTTGAATTGCTTGCATTAATCAGCTAGAGTCAGCTTATTATTCCAAAATTTTCACATAAATCACTGCAATATTAGATTATTTTAATTTAATTTAATTAATTTATTTTATTTTAGACAAGTGGTTTTATTTTATTATGTTATTATTTAATTATTTATTTAATTATTTATTATTTATTTAATGCCATGTCAGCAGCAGTGGCTATATTCATGGCAAAAACAAATTCAATTGCATCATTCAAACAATTAAATCAATATCCTTTCAACATAATGTTTACAATAATTTAACAATTTTGTCTTAAAAAGTCAACATACAAAAAATAAATATATAAACTAAAATAGCAATAACAATTATATAGAGTCTTTCAACTTACTATGTGACAAAGATTAAAAAATTATTTCAGGAGAAACCTTTTTTAAAATGTCCATTAATGTATTTTCTTTATTTTATCTTATTTTCACCGTAATCATAATTAAAATTGTTGGCTTAAATAAAAACTTTGTGACACAGTAATTAACAAGAACAGTTAAAAATGCACTTGTTGTCAAAAGGTTGCTGACTCCTGTTTTAAAATAACAAAAATCAAACAATCAAAATAAGATTGCTGGCTTACCTTTGAACTGAAAATCTCTCTCTCTCTCTCTCTCTCACACACACACACACACACATAAATATAATTTATGGTTTAGAAGCTTCTTGAGCTTTTATGTTTTTTTTCAGTCCCTGTTTTTAGTCTGTCCATGTCCACAGATGTGTGTGTGTGTTTGTGTGTGTGTGTGTGTGTGTG
>NW_015635021.1:298668-315096 GCF_001515625.1 Sinocyclocheilus rhinocerous
CACACACACACACACACACTGCACATATGTGGGAATGTATTATTCCTCTCTTTGAGTCCATGATTGTGTGCTGTTCATGATGTATTTTTACCCGCAGCTGCTCTTGCATGAATGCTTGCTGTCAGGAAAGACATGGAGAGTCTGACGTAAGTGTGTGTGTGTGTGTGTGTGTGTGTGTGTGTGCATAAGATATAGGGATCATGAAAAAAAAAGTTTATTTTTTTCAGTGCATTGGCAATTCAATGTCATACAGTAAAAATAAAATATATATATACACACTGCCATTCATAAGTTTTTGATTCATAAGTCTCTTATGCTCACCAGGGCTGCATTTATTTGATCAAAAATACAGTAAAACAGTAATAATGTGATGTATTATTGCACAATTATAGACAATATTTCATGACTACCGACTTAAATAGCATGATGACAAAAAAAATCAATAGAAGAGAAGTTCATACCATCACTGTTGCAGCGAATAACTGTGTCTGGTGAGGGTGTGTTCTGTGATCGTGAGCCAAATGAGTCGAGACTGTCAAACGAATCTTCACGGCCGTGCCTCGGAGGAGACAGCGAATCAGAGCGCTCCGATTCCCAGCTGTCGATGTAACCGCTGTCTCTTATACTGCGCTTAGGGGAATCTAACTCTTCATTTACACACTCCTGCACATAAACACCAAATATAAAAATAAAAGAATTCAAAACATAAAAGCTTATGAATTATTTAATTTATCAGGCTGTTTCATACGTTGGCACGAATTGATTTACCTTTCGCATCATGGAAAGAAGCCCCTCAAACTCTTTCAGGTCGAGTGTGGGGCCGTTATACATTGCACAGCTGTTAGCAGCTTTACCAAGCCAGTATATGGTTATGAGCACCTAATCATTCAAAAAACACAGGAGAGAATAAAAATGTACATCAAACACTAATTGACACGTAAAGTTTAAAAAACAGTTCAGTGTACTTACATTCTTCAGCTTTCTACTGCAGTCAGAGCTCCTACAAAGAAAAAGAAAGAGAGAGAAAACAGCTGTTTTCCATCTAATCAACAGAGATAAACTATCATTCAAAAGTTTGGGGTCGGTAAGATTTGTCTCTTATGCTCACCCAGGCTGCATTTATTTGTTAAAAAATCCAGCAAAAACAGTAATATTGTGAAATATTATTACAATTTAAAATAACTCTTTTCTATTTGAATATATTTTAAAATGTAATTTATTCCTGTGATGCAAAGCTGAATTTTCAGCATCATTATTCCAGTCTTCAGGGTCACATGATCCTTCAGAAATCATTCTAATATGCCGATTTGCTGCTCAAGAAACATTTCTCATTATTGTCAATGTAGAAAACAGTTGTGCTGCTTAGTATTTTTGTGGAAACTGTAATATTTTTTCAGGGTTCTTTGATAAATAGAAAGATTAAAAGCACAGCATTTATCTGAAACATACTTTTTGTAACAATATAAGTCTTTGTCAATGTAAAACTCACTTTTGCTCAATTAATAAACCCTTTCTGAATGTTACATCTTAAAGTGTAAAAATCTTGTATCAACTTCAATATGGATTAACCAAAATTCTTCGAAAGACTGCTTATATTCTGATTAAATAATTCAAACAACCAATTAAAATAAAAACGTAGCTTCTTTAGCTAAAATGTCTTTTTTTTCAGATTGGTTATCTAGTGTAAATCTACGCTTTCAGAAGAAGAAGATGAGCTGCTGTGAATAACTGAAAGGTAAGATCTTCTAGAGCCACCAAAATAACTTCTGATTCATCCCATTCATTTTTCTGCACATAATCAGTCTCCTCTTCCTGTCTCTGTTCACGCATACACAAACACACACATACGTTAAGTTCGCTCGTATTGACGTGTCCTGCAGGTCTCCAGGATCGAACAGCTGTGATCCCTTCAATCCCAGCTCTTCGCATCCTCTCAGAAACATGGTCAGATTATCCTGATGAGAGGAAAGACACATATTATGCACCTGCTGCCTGCTGTATGTGACAATTACAGGCAATGTGTGATGAGCTGCATGTTATCAAAACAAGCATCTAAAGATGTAAAAAAAAAAAAAAAAGTGTTTGAGGCAGTTTTCCTTTACTTTTGGAAAATCTAGTATGAAACTTACAATAAGGTACCATGGTATAACCAGGATTTTTGTATCTAATTAAAGTTCTCAAAACATTGCTTTTGAGCTATAACTTTAAAGCACTGATAAGCTTCACTTAATTCTCTCATTATGGGCTGTATCTATCTGATATCTTGATGGCACAAACATAAAATAGCTACCACAGTCACAAATTGGAACAGTACTGGATTTGTTCTGAGACAGCAGTGCTGAGACTGGCCTGACACAAACAGGCACAGAACAACACAAACACATGCGAACAAACACACACCAACCACACTCACCAGTCCCGCAATGGGTGCTGGAAGTCTGTTGATCTTTTTCACAAGGCCTGGTTTGATTGAACTCAGCAACCTAATAAGTCACATGATGAGAGAAAGAGAGAGAAATTGCATAATATGTTGGAACCATAATATGTTGGCTGACTCATAACATCCTCTCATTTTTGTGATTTATTTTTGGGGTTTTTTTCCTTTCTTTTTTCATTCATTACAGTTTGGACAACAAAATGAAAAAATTATTTGTTTAAAAAAAATAAATAAAAAAAAATCACTACTTCTCACAAATTTGGGGTCAGCAAGATATTTTTTAAAGAAATTAATACTTACATTAATTGCATTAAATTCAACTCAATTTATTGACGTACAGACTCTTACATTGTTACAACAACAAAAAAATCACATTGATGCTGTTCTTTTGAACTTTCTGTTTTTCAAAGAATCCTGAAAAAAATGTATCATGGTTTTCAACATAGATAGTAATCATAAATGTTTCTTGAGCAGCAAATCAGCATATTAGAATGATTTCTGAAGGACCATGTGACACTGAAGACTGGAATAATGATGCTGGAAATTCTGCTTTGCATCACAGGAATAAATTGTAATAAATAAAAATTGTACAGGAATAAATTGTAAAAATAAATGCATCCTTGGTGAGCATAGAAGACTTAAGAAGAAACTTTTTTAAACCCCGAACTTTTGAACGGTAGTGTAGTGATCAGAATTAGGCTTTTATTTGTCCTCTTTAACAAAAATTTCCTAGATGTAAATGATGCTTATACAAATTTCCATACTGGTGAATTAATTGCACCTGCATTTAATCAACATTTAATCCATTAATGTTTTTAAGCACTTTGCCACAGAAAACCTAACTTCCACTAAACATTTTTCATTTACATTTACAGTATGTGTGTGTGTGTGTGTGTGTGTGTGTATAAAACTCACTCGCAGAGCAGAATGCCGTTCTCCAGGCCGCTTCTGAAATCCTTATCACCGAAACTTCTTCCTGTCACTGCCTGTCAAGCAAACAGAAAAGCAAAAACATCATCAGTAAGAAAAAGAACTGAAAATGTTTTAATGAAGAGGTAAGAGAGTGCTAATGTGACTGAAGCAGTTTGAATGTAGTCAAATTATTTTACTGACCAATGTCCCCTTCTAAAGCTATAGTTTTACAGTATGATTTGTGTCTAAATGCTAACCAAACAGATGCTTTCTATTTGTTTAGGGAGGCTTCAAAACTTAACTCTTCATGTTTTAATCTGTTATGATATTTCCTTTTTATAATATGTACGTGTGTTCACACATCTAATGCTCTTTATAGGTTTAAAAACTAAATAAGACAAAAAGGGTTTCACAAAGGAGCTCAGAAACAGCTGCTCTTCTTTCATACAAAAATCTGGTAGTTATTAGGTTAATACTTAACACATTCAAAAGGCACAATGTGTGTGTGTGTGTGTGTGGGTCCAAGTATATAAATATGTATGTATGTATGCAAGTATAACTATGTATATATGTGTGTGTTTTTCTGTAAGTGTGAGTGATTATATATACTGTGTGTAGTGTGTGTGCATTTAATGTGCACAAGTAAAGTACTAAACTAGTATTACATAACCTGTCCTTACTTAACACATTTAAACATACCAAGCGTTTATGTGTAAAAGAGAGAGAAAAAGAAAAAGAAAAAAGGCTCTCTATTGCCAAGAGGCCAAGTACATGACCAAGTAGTTGAGATTAATAAAGATTAGTTTCAATAATGCAAAGCACTTTGGAATGAAGACAAAACCTGCAAGCACACACACAATCACCCATAAACCTGTTACCCCCTAAACCTTTACACAGAGTTTCTCTCAGAGCAGGAAACAGCTGACCTGTACATCAGTACGAGGTCACTCATTGTCCACTGTCCTTCAACTGCTGCTAAGAAAGGAAGTCACACAACACTATTAAAGGAATAGTTCACCCAAAATTGATAATTTGCTGAAAATGTACTCACCCTCAGGCCATCCAAGATGAGTTTGTTTCCTCATCAGAACAGACATGGAGAAATTTAGCATTACATCACTTGCTCACCAATGGATCCTCTGCAGTGAATGGGTGCCGTCAGAATGAGAGTCCAAACAGCTGATAAAAACATCATAATAATCCACAAGTAATCCACATGACTCCAGTCCATCAGTTAACATCTTGCACCCATTCACTGCAGAGGATCCATTGGTGAGCAAGTGACGTAATGCTAAATTTCTCCAAATCTGTTCCTCTGGAAAAATAAACTCATCTAGATCTTGGATGGCTTAAAGGTTAGTACATTTTCAGCAAATTTTCATTTTTGGGCGAACTATTCCTTTAAGAACACCGGTCTTAAAAAAAAACAGGCTCAGTCAGGGGGCTTGTGCTCCTCTGGCCAGACAAAACCCTAGGGACCGGACATGTACTGTACACCACTACTGAACTCATTCTGCAAGTCGGAACCTTACACACTGAAATAATTTGGTTATTCGTCATCCATTCTCCACACAACCCGGTCATCCTTGGCTTACCCTGGCTACAGGACCATAATCCACAAATCTCTTGGCGTGAGGAGCAGATCATGCAATGGGATCCCAACTGCTTGTCTAAATGCTTGAAGTCCATCACCCCCATACCTGTGAGCACTGCTATTGTTATCAACAAAACCAACTCAGCCCCACATATACCTCCAGAGTATGGCGATCTGCTTGAAGCCTTTAGTAAAACCAAAGCTTCAAAACTACCCCCGCAAGGACCCAGTGACTGTGCCATAGAACTGCTACCTCGCACCATGCCGCCTAGAGGAAGAATCTTTCCCTTGTCAGAACCGGAGGCTGAAGCATTGAAAACACACATTGAAGAAGAGCTAGCCAAGGGTTTCATTCATCCATCCACTTCATTGGGAGCAGCAGGATTCTTCTTCATGGGTAAGAAGGATGGTGGCCTTCGTCCTTGTATCGATTATCGAGGCTTAAATGAAACAACGGTCAAATTCCGATATCCATTGCCCCTGGTTCCAGCAGCATTGGAGCAGCTCAGAACTGCCAAAGTTTTCACCAAGCTAGATCTTAACTCCGTTTACAACCTTATCCGCATCCGAGAAGGGGATGAATAGAAAACTGCTTTTTCCACCAGCAGTGGGCACTACGAGTACATTGTTATGCCGTTCAGGCTGTCCAATAGTCCGTCCGTGCATGTTCCAGTCCTTCATAAACAACATATTCAGAGACACGTTGAACCAGTGCCTAATCATATACATTGATGACACCTTGATCTACTCTAACACTTTAGAGGAGCACGACAAGCAGGTCCAGGCGGTTTTAAAGTGTCTCATCGAACGCCAACTGTATGCTAAAGCAGAATAATGTGAATTCCATCAAACTTCAATCTCCATTCTCGGTTACATCATCAGTGCTGAAGGGGTGTCTATAGGCGAGAGCAAAGAACGAGCGGTTCTCAAGTGGCCTCAACCTACCACAGTGAAGGAACTACAACGTTTCTTGGGATTTGCTAACTTTTATAGAAGATTTAGCAGGAACTTTAGCTCTGTCGCCGCTCCACTCGTCTCAATGGTAAAGGGAGGGAATACTAACCTTCGCTGGTCCACTGATGCTGTTCAAGCTTTCAACGAATTGAAGAACTGCTTCACCTCGACACCCATTCTGCATCATCCTGACCCTAACATACCTTTTGTGGTAGAAGTAGATGCATCTAACACCGGCATTGGCGCCATCCTCTCCCAACGTCAAGGTAATCCTCCTAAGCTTTTTCCATGTGCCTACTTCTCTCGCAAACTCTCATCCGCTGAACAGAACTATGATGTGGGCAATCGAGAGCTCCTTGCCATGAAAGCGGCATTTGAAGAATGGCGTCACTGGCTGGAGGGGGCAAGGCATCCATTTCTGGTATTAACAGATGTAGCAAATTAGCTCAAACGGGAAATGTATATAAATAATTACAATTAATTATAATTAATTACAATTACAGTATTTAGGCTATATCAGCTGCCAGTAGTAACTAGCAGAATTAATATTACCATCAACTAATCAGTTCATCCAGCGAACATTCAGAGTAATTTCATATCAACTCTAAGAAATTATATTTTCGTGGCCATAGAAAATAACTTTCTTACAGTACTAGTGTATTAGAGCATGTAACAAGATCAGGAATCGTTAAATGGACATTATCCACAAGCAGTGACAGAATCAGAAAAACTTGTCTAATTTGTGCACAAAAGTTTTATTAACTAAACACTAACACTAGTCTAAACAAACAAACATACAATCACACATACATGGGGGGAAGGGCAAATTTCAGTTAACCACCTGACTGAAACCATCAACGCTATTTTACAACGGGGTCTACAGCTTATACTAAACTTCTGTTTTGTTTTGTTCAAGATGTTATTCTGACTCGGTGGTAGTCGGGCGAGTTTTCTCCCAGGTGGAAAGTGAAGACATGACTGTAGTTGAGGCCTGCCAGGCGTGGCTGCACCGGCCCCGGGACTTGGTGAGTCCCACACAAGCAGCAACCAGAAGCTGAAGCAGAAAAGCAGCAGAAGATGATGATGAGAGAGGGAGGTCACCTTTTAACTTTTGTGGAGGTCACACCTCCAGGGGGTAATTGAGCCAATGGTAACAAACTTTCGGAGGGAACGTTTACGACTCTTTGTCTTCGAGCATGGTATTTTACATATGTAACTGGATTGTGTAATGGTGCAAAACTATTAAAGATTCTTATAACACTGATATGTTGCATAGGTATCAACATATAATATGCTGTTTTTCCTGCAGTGGAAAGATGGAGTTTGTAGATTCTGACTTCATTTGAATGGTAACAACTCTACAGTTTCTTATTATTCTAACTGAATTAATTGAAACAATGTAAGAATTTTATGTGAAAGATGACGCATTTTATAAAGTTAGGGTAAAAAATGACCATTTATAAGTGGGAAATGACATCTGTTTTGTTACATACAGCAACTCATTTTCAGTTCATTGTTATTTCTACCTCTTTCCAGTCACAGAGCACTTTATTTTGAGAGTTGTTTAAGTGAAAGAACATCTGTAACTTAGTCTTTGCATTGAACAAAAAATAGATTTTTTTTTGTGTTTGCTGTCAATCATAGTTCTTAGAAAGAAAATCGGAATCTGCAAAAATCGGAATCAGCAGGTCACACTTACAAAAAAAAAAATTGGAAATCGGAATCGGCCAAGAAAAATTGCAAAGGTGCTACTCTAATTATTGTTTTGACTATATTTTTGATCAAATAAATGCATAAGAGATTTCTTTCAAAAACATTACAACTTTTAAACAGCAGTGTTATACCAAACTTTATGCTGAATAAAAAAAGTGAATTATACAGGTAAAAAAGATATTCTCTAAAAACTCAAACAACACTACAAAATAGTGTTGGTACTGCAAATATAGTGCACTATATAGGGAATGAGACGTGATTTAGGACACAGCTACACATAGTGATTTTCACACATGCAGACACATTCACTCTCTCAGAATCACACACAGTTCTTTGAGAAATCCCTTGCAGCCGTCTTCAACTGTCAGAAAGATTCACTCTTCCTCCGCTTTATGTCTTTATGCTCTCTTCATTAGATGAGTTCACACACACACACATAAATTAGAGGCAAGCTGTTTTTCAAACAAATATTCATCTGCCTGCTCCAACATACTGAATATAACTGTGGACCAGAGTCAGAAATTAATCCCTGAATGTGAAGAAATCACTTCAACAACTCCATAACTCAGTTATATGAAACCGCTTTTACATTAACATCTAGCATAACTGTTGTACAAAGCTATTATATAAGCTGTAGTTATAATTAATTGAAAAGGTCATTTTGAAACTGATGCCATTTCCAGAGCGATGAGGCGATTTTTTAAAGGTACATTTTTTTTAGGTTTCAAACATCCTAACAGACAAATAATGTGTTTTATTGTTAATAAATTGCACTGTGACTTCTCAAGCATCCCAAAATGGAAAACATAGCTAATGGTAACAGTGTTGACATGACTTGGGGACAATTTTCAAGTTTTTTATAATACACTGTCAACTAAAATCTAAAGATAAAATGTCTTATAAACTGAAATGTGCCTTGAGAAGCAAATATTGTCCTCAATAAAAACATTCATTCCTGAAACTGCTCTTAATACTGTGAAGGCTATATGACAGTCCTGCATTCACATACTGGCCTAATTCATTCATATAGACATAACAGAGAGAAAGAGCTGATTGCTGGCAACATTTTTAGGAAGAACTAAAAAAGCTTTATGTGGCAGACAAGCAGTCCCCCCCTACACACACCCACACACACACACACACACACACACTTACACCTGCTGGTGACAGTCCAGTCAACATACCCACAGCAACAGCTCCCCTACAGTGCAGTTGTGTAAGAGGCTACATTTCACCTTAATGGCCAAGATGCCATACACCCGAGCCAAGAAAACAGTGAGCTGCTCAAGGCAGCCTCCTATTAGCTGACTCAAAGCTATTTGATTTCAGTAGAGGATATCTCACTTGCCAGCAGTTTTTGCGGAAATCTTGCTCTCTTTTGTTAGTCTGTCACACTCACATATTACAATGCTTTATTTTGGCAACAAGTCGATCTAAATCTCACTGAAAAAATTAACAGAAATACCAAACTAACATAAACTATTGCATTAAACTGAGTTCATTAACTAGCTCTGCCATCTCAATGTACATGATTATATATTTTTCCCTTAGTCATGTGTATGCAGTGAAGAAAAACCTGACTTGTGTGTGATAAATGGCTTTGTGTTTTATTAGGGAAAAACTTTGTTTCTGAACTGTTAACTAAAACTATTATCTATAAATATTTTATAAAACAAAATATTTTTGATAATTGAAATAAAGCTAAAATAAAATATTAGATTAAATATTCAACTTTAAAAAAAACTTATGCAAAAATTGGAAAACTGAAAATACTGAAATAAGTTTAAGTACTAAAATTACTAAAACAAAAATTTATTATACAAATATTTAAAAAAAAAACTATTAAATGTAGTTTTTGGTTATCGAAATAAAGCTAAAATAAAATATGAATATCAGATAAATTAATTATAGATCTTTTTAAAAAAATTATAAAAAGGCATGACTATAAAACTAAAAATGTAACTAAATAAAATGCAAACTGAAAATATAAAACTGAAAGGTAAATCAAAATATCAATAAATACAAATATGTGTGTAGTGACTTCCAGAACCAGTGCCATTGAAAAAGTAGGCAGGTACTAATGCACTCTATAGGTCTGTATGGGGTGACACCGGGCTTGGCCATACAGGCTACATGTACACATAAAGAGACCATGTTTGACAATCTGCCACATGACATCATCATTAAAGGGCGACAAAAATAGCAGTATACGGGTGCTATTCCTGCTTATAATCACCTAAGCAACAGCCTCAGCAGCAGAAAGCAGGGCTACTCTCAGTGAGGCAGAAACAGACAGGGGATGATGTCTCTCAGGACGTACTGTCTTAAAATACATCTGAAAATAGGCCACCTGACTAGGGCTGTTTGAAATAGACAACTCCAGCTCATCCGTCCAGACAAGAGCACACACAGGATTAAACAGCAAACTCTCTCACCACTACAGGAAAATTAAAAGCAGTAAAAGAACAACAGATAATACATGGGCAAAAGCGGATTTAAAAATGTTATGCGCATCTATCCATTTGTTCATTGGAATGTCACCCTACTCTCAATTTGAAATGAAAATTGAAGGGAAAATTATCGTTTGCCAATGTGCAAAATGTTCAAAAGTGCTGATAAAAACCTAAAAATATAATACTATCAGAATAAAAACACAAATACCTCATACTTCATAATTATGCAGATTATCTTTCACACTGCAATTGACTGCGTTCCATCAAACTGTTTGCAACCTAGAATCCATAATTAAGTTGTGGTGCATAAATATTAATTGGGTCATTAATTGGGAATACATAGCACAGTAATCTTCTGAGACCATCCTCCAACACTTCGACATTAAAAATATCTTAATGATGGATTTGTTTCTTACAAACATGCAGCGTTTGGCTTCACAAGATATTAACTGATGGACTGGAGTAGTGTGGATTACTGTGATGTTTTTATCAGCTGTTTGGACTCTCATTCTGACGGCACCCATTCACTGCAGAGCATCCACTGGTGAGCAAGTGATGTAATGCTACATTTCTCCAAATCTGTTCCTATGAAGAAATAAACTCATCTACATCTTGGATGGCTTAAAGGTTAGTAAATTGTCAGCAAATTTTCATTTTTGGGCGAACTATTCCTTTAAGAACACCTGTCTTACAGCCAATAAGCTTCTGCTACTGAGTGAATGTTACAAAATGGAGTTAATATGCATGAGCAGGAGTAACTGAAAATATGAAACATTAAAAGAAAAATGTGCCAGACATTTTCTAATGCATCAAGAATTAAATGACAAAATATTATATATATATATATAGAGAGAGAGAGAGAGAGAGAGAGAGAGAGAGCTTTTTTTTTTCTGCTACTGAGTGAATGTTACAAAATGGAGTTAATATGCATGAGCAGGAGTAACTGAAAATATGAAACATTAAAAGAAAAATGTGCCAGACATTTTCTAATGCATCAAGAATTAAATGACAAAATATTATATATATATATATAGAGAGAGAGAGAGAGAGAGAGAGAGAGAGATTTTTTTTTTTTTTTTAAAGGTGCTTTTAGCTTAATTTTAGCTTTAGAATTTTAGTGTCAATCCCTGTCTAGAGAGAAGGAATCATAAACAGGGAACTGGAAGTGTGTAAAGTCAGACAAGGTTGTCGGTGTCAGGACATGCATTTACACAAGGATGTACACACACACACACACACACACACACACAAGTATTAAAAAGAACTGAACAGCTGTAGGTACCCTAAAATTAAATGGACAGAATGTGGGTGACTGGAACATTTTAAAATAACCAAGCAAATAACATGTGTATGTGGGACGGGGGCAGAGCACACACAGGAAAGCACAATATTAATAAGAGAAAATTCATTGTTTCACATTCATTCCTAAATGTATTATGTTCTGTAGGAATAGTTATTCACAAAAGTATGTGTTGGAACCGTTTCGTCAAAAGAAATGTATTCTATCAAGCATCCCACAACCACATGATAACCATAGTTTCAACCAAAATACCACAGTTACTGCAATTATTGTTACTAGGTCAACAGAAAAACATTACATTCATTCTAGCCGTGTAAAAACCTTCCATATATTTTTGGATGACAGTTGTGGTGAAAACCAAGTTACCACAGTTTTATTGTAGGAGCAGTAACTGTAGCAACTATGGTATTTTGGGCAGAAACTATGGTTAGCAAAGCACAATTTTGTAACAGTAACAGCTCAAAACATCATATTAAACCATACTTCATTCTAGTACAAGCTGGATGTATTCTCAGTTTCAACCTTTTTTTTAGCATCTACTATAATTAGTATTCATGCTAAAAAAAATTAAATGTGTTCAAAGAACAGTGGCGATTTCTTTAAGAATCGGTGTATATTTTACATTTTATTCAATGAAACAGAGCAAAGAAATTATCTGACGGCATATTGCATGATTTTAGTAAAGACAAAATGTCTTATTTGGGTTGTGGGCCAAGAAAGTTTAATAGCTCCTGATTTATTGCACCCACCGGGAATATTTTCAGTGTAAGATATTTTCTACTGCTCTACCTTATTCTCTGAGGAGTTTATTCTCAGATGTGTGTGTGCCTGTGTTTCTATGTCAGCCGATCTCTCACTGTTTGTGAGTTCATTCACACGTTAATAATCACTCTGCTAATTGGTTGCATATGATACTCCACCTCAAGACTTGCTGAAGTACTTGAAAATGCATGCACATTAATATACACATACAACAATAATAGTGATAGTGAAAAACAATAGTGAAAAAAACTATATTATTATTCTACAAGTGCAATAATAATGCATGTCTGTGCTATAAAGATGCATTTGACAGTAAAACATGTTTTTGAATTTGAATGCTGATTTAAATTTGCTGATATTAACAAACGTAACATCTGTTTGTACAGATACACTCTCAAAAATAAAGGGTCTTTATTGGCATTGATGTTTCCATGAAGAACCTTTAACATCCATGAAATCTTTATAGTGGAAAAGGTTCTTTAGATTTCTAAATTTTTTTCTTCACACGAAGAAAAATGATTCTTTTAAGAAAGGTTCTCAGTTTGTGTTATTACAGTAAATGTGTGGATTGAAAGGCCTTTATGTCTTTGCATGGCACTGCTTTCTCTTGTTGTCCAATGATTTACATTGTTACAGCAAATATTTTGCTGTTTGCATTGAGGTCTGAAACAGTGTCGAATTCAAATGGATCGTGCTGTGCATGACTCTGATTCATGCAGCGCGGTTCAAATCGGTCAACAAACCCATATTCCAGTGGCTTGTGCCACACTGTTCATAGGCCGTGCAGATATTAGATTTGTGCTGCATGGTTCAGTTGGGAAGCCCTGTTTTGTTTTATTTGCCGTCTGGTGTTTCCCATACACGACTGAAAATTTCAGTGCACAAACAAAGACCTGGGCCAACACGACCACTGACAAAATTTAGCCAGAAAAAAAAATGCATGTGCCATTTTGAGGTCAGAGGTCAAAAGGACCACACACACACACACACATACACACTGTCTGTTGCCTGAATTTGGAATAGCATACTACTCATACTATTTCTACCATAACTTTATATATCTCTTCTTCTCTCCTTATATAGTGCAGCACTGACTTCTGGGAGTTATGCTAAACGTTCCATGGACACTTGGAGATTATTTCCTGACCAGGAAAAGCTTTTCCAAGATGAGTAAAAGCAGTGTTATATAACACTGCGTTTAAATGATTGCAAAAAAATACATCAAGATTGTGTGTGCTCTCAAGGGTGGGTGGTAAAGCTGGAGAGATTTTGATACTGGAAAGAATTGCATTTCTTTAAATAAGCTACAAGACTCATTTGCACAACATGAACAATTGTGTTGTACAAGACGAGAGCATTAGATGAATGTGTCTTCATCAAAAGCTATTTAGAGACTGTTACAATCCCCAAACAATCCTTTGAGGTAACACTTTTTTTTTACAAGTTCACAAGAAGAGTTGTGACGAAAATGGTTGTAAATGTGTCAAAAATTTAAAATGTGCAACAATAATTTCAAATCTATCAACATTTTGAACATTTGTGCTCAATAGTGTTTCCTGCACACAATAATGAACACAGCACAAGCTGTGACGCATGATTCACAAACAAATGACTCTTATGAATCAGTTCAGATTCATACAGATTAGAGTCAAAAAGATTCACGAAAAAGCTTCAAACTTGTTAACAGTTTGAATTAGACTAGGTTTATGAGACTTACATTAGGGTGACCATACGTGCCATTTTCCCAGGACGCGTCCTGGCCAGGATTTCTATATTGCCTAAAATATCTAGGTTTTGGCTTTGTTTGCGTGTGCAGACCGATCGGTGTATGACATCAAAGTACCATACAGACGGTTATGCTTTCGAAACGCTCTCGAGGTACTTTGATGTCAAACACTGATCGGTCTGAGCCGCTCTGCTTTTAAGTCGAACACACCTAATATGTACGCGTAATTGCATCGCTTTGACCGTAGATCCCACCTTCTCACACGCCATGATTGGTCCATTATGTACAATGCTTGCATGTTATTGGCCAAACTACTTTTCGATCATTACCTTCAGCAAGCATGAAAACAGGAAAACAAAGCCAAAACAAATCCTGGCCAGGACGCGTCCTGGGAAAATGGCACGTATGGTCACCCTAACTTACATAAGTCCAGAGTTTTGTTGTGTAAATAAATTCATAATGCTGTTCTTATTGTATGATGTATGATTATTGATTTAAAATACACTAAAAACCGTAATATTGTGAAATATTTTAACAATTTAAAATAACCATTTTATATTGTAATATATTTTAAAATGTAATTTATTTCTGTGATGCAAAGCTGAATTTTCAGCATCATTACTCCAGTCTTCAGTGTCACATGATCCTTCAGAAATCATTCTGATGTGCTGATTTGCTGCTCAAGAAACATTTATCACTATTATCAATGTTGAAAACAGTTGTGCTAATTAATATTTTTATGGAATCTGCCATAGCTTTTTCAGGATTCTTTGATGAATAGAAAAAAAATAACAGCATTTATTTGAAACAGAAATCTTTGAGCTATGCAATCGAAATACGAAAGCACTTCAAAACAACCACCTTTATCGATAAATTCAAAGCTTTATCGACAATTTTTTTTTTTTATAATTCTAGGAGCACACGGCACCCTCATATTTTTTGTCTGGAGCCCTGTCACTATAAAAGTGATGTCATATGAAGGCAGATAAGTTCCATTAAGAAGAGAGTCATAGTATGTGTTGCTAATAGTGCTGCATGGCACACAGAACTGATGCTGAACAGCTCCCAGTCTTTGATGGTAGACTGGAGTGGATCTTAGTCCCAGAAACAGTTGGAATGAAGGTCATTTGGATTTAAGTGTGTCTAGTGGTCACCCTGAATACTTGAAAGCAAACCACAGCCAATGGCATCATGGAGAGCTCATATTAAGTCTGATTTCAATCCCTGTGTTCTTGAGAGGACTGTATTAAATGAATGTGAATTCTGCAGACAGACTGTGTCTGCCTCCCAAATCTCTCTCACTATGTAAGCTGTATCATTTAATCCATACGTATGTGTGTGTGACCGCACAGCTGTGACAGCTGGCTTTATGAGGTCATATGACAGAGCCATCTGTACTCAAATGTACCAGCTCTTTCACTTAGACACACACACACTTGACCTCATACCCTTGATCTGCCAGATAGATGCTCTAAATGCTCTCAAAGTGGACCACAAGTTAAAGTGCATTTAACAGGACACATCCTACATGGTCTCTATGGTGAGTCTATGACAGTGTTGGTGAAAGAAACAGGCAGAGAAAGAGAGAAGAGCTCTGGAACCTGATAGTCAATGGGAGAGGAACTGTGGGGCTCTTGAAATATGATAGGCCAAGGCAGAGAAAGACTGTGTGTAATGCGATGTGGTTGCTGCTGTCCGTCTCTAGCCACTGACAGGTGCACTGGGAGTGTTTCCTCATACAATAATAGTAAATAATACTTTTTAATTTAAAATATAATTCAAAAATGTAATTCAGTTCAGTTTTATTAAAGGTCATATGATGCGATTTCAAGTTTTCCTTTCTCTTTGGAGTGTTACAAGATGTTCATGAATAGATAAGATCCCTAAAGTTGCAAAGACTAAAGTCTCAAACCCAAAGAGATATTCTTTATAAAAGTTAAGACTGGTCCACGCCCTCCTAAAACGCCTCGTTTAAACACGCCCCCACATGTCTACGTCACGATGTGGGAAGATTTGCATAACACCACCCAAATGTTCACGCAAAGAAAGAAGGCTAACTTTATTGTTGCTGCCTCCGCCGCCGCCGCCATGTTGTGAAGACGCTGTGTGTTTCGTTGCGAAAGCGAAAATACTTTGTTTGGTCTTCCAAAAGAGGACTCGACTAGAAATCAGTGGTTAAGTTGTATTTACAACACTGTTCCAGAACAGTTCAACCCAAATATTCAGATGTATAATGTGTTTTTTTTACTTTAAACCACATAAACACATTTCATTACACCAAATACACAAAATAATGTTCTTTTTAGCAACATCATATGACCCCTTTAACATTTGAATTAATCATTTAAAGCTGCAGTCCATAAGTTTTGCCTCTTTGTCGCCATCTTTGTTTGAAAACCTGCAATTGCAGCTGTTTGCAGAATTATCTTCCTTGCGTGGGTTGTGAGTCGGCACGGCTCCAGTGCGGATGAATCTGATGTTTTGAGGAGTATGTGTGGCTGTCAGTCACCGCACCGGTGTAGATATTTACTGTACTTCGCAATCACAGATTCTAGCCTACGTCTTGGAATATATGAC
>NW_015635021.1:315380-329751 GCF_001515625.1 Sinocyclocheilus rhinocerous
AAATAAGAATTTTCACCGGATATTGTCATCTGAACAAGTAACAAGTCTGCCACTTTTGTTCTGACCAACTGAGGAAAAAAGCATTACAATAAATCGCACTACCAATGGTGATTTAATCTAAAGATTGGTTAGCTCATATCACATCAAACCATGCAGTAGATTTCAATTTCTGCACAGTCTAATCTAATTGTCCTACCATTCGAATTTCATATTAAGAAATTATTTTAACCCAAAAAGCAAATTATGCTCCCTTCGAACTGGTTTTCTTTTTGTGTCACTGATCATCAACATTTTGTGAAATATTTTTGTGAAATATTGAGTAAAAGAAGTGTTCACTTGATTTCAACAATTTTGTGTCTCCTGTCTCATCATTATTATATTACGTAACCTAAATATCAATATTATATGGTCCATCGCCATGCATTCTAAATATTGACATCGAACCCATCTCAGTTGAGCACTCCAGGGAAGAGTCTCATGAGAGCTCTATGTATCTTTGTATTGCAGTCTGCTGTTCACGCTTCTGCCATATGCTTTGGTCTGTAATGTTCTAGCTCTTTCAGTGAATCACTTAGGAAAAAGCATTTTTAGCAGGTGTAGGGTATCAGACCGAATCAGACAATGTAAGATTTGATAAAGAACAGTTGACAGAAGAAGCATGTCTCTCTCTGTGCCAATTCAGTTAAAACTATTTGCGAGCAGCAGGGTGCTGGGCTATTTCAGCCTGTCTATTTATACTGATCGTCCTAAAACGCATGAGCTCCTGCCTGTGTCACTGACATACCAGAGAAACACATGGACAGAAAGACAGACAGATGAATGGACATATAGTAATGCAGAAAATGTGTGAATGGATTATGGCATGGCATACAGACCACTTTTGCTGGAATTTGTGAAATGCAATCACATAAATCCCATGCAACTTCATCTTTTATACTATTCTAACTAGGCAAGGCCTTGCATAATCTAACTACATTGGTGTGAAAAAGTGTTGGCCCCCTTCCTGATTTCTTATTTTTTTGCATGTTTGTCACACTTTAATGTTTCAGATCATCAAACAAATTTAAATATTAGTAAAAGATAACACAAGTATACTGTCTGTAAGTGGGCCGTTATGTAAAAGTTTGAAGTAGCATATGTGTATTATGATAAGGAAATACAGATTTTCAGAGTCACTATACCGTAATGAGGATGTTTACTTAACCATATAATATCTCACCTTATATTATTCATCTATATCGAGTATACTTGACCCTTGAATCAATTAATTGAAATAAATAGCTACTCAATTACTGTTACCTATAAAATCAAATCATAACACATTATAGTAGCTGTAAATAATTTATGATGCATTGAAAGACAATAAATACTATGCTAGAATACATTTAATATATTACCATATCTAGATATAGGACTAGAATAAAGTACTATGCAATAACCGATTTTTAAAAATCTGCATAATGTAGTGCACTATATTTGCAACTTCATGTTTTATACTAATCTAACTTGCATATTCAAACTAAATAACAGTATTAAGTGGGTCACTATGTAAAAGTTTGAAGGACCATATGTATATTATCATAAGGAAATACCAATGGTCCCATTCTTTTCTGAGGAAAAAAAAACGTGGCAGAAAAGTTTAGGAAAAAATTTAAAAATAAATAAATAAAAAAACAAGATTAAAATAAATAAAAATGTGATTAACATAAATAAATAGAAATGGGATTGAAGAAAATAAGTAAATAAATAATACATCAAACAGTATAATGAGTGGGGGGGGGGGGTATAATTTAATAGAAACTAAATATTTTCCAAATAATATTTTAGACATTTATAATATTTCATATTATAAATCTGGTCTTTACACAAGAAATTGTACACAAAAATGATCACATCTGGGGTCCATGGCATCTGAAATATTGAAAACAACGTATCTAATGCACAAGAGTGAACCTCAAATCTAGATCAATGACATGAGGATTCTCCCTATCCAATCCACGACCTATAAAATAGGTCATAATATTAATACCAAGACCTAGCCTACATCTCAAAACTTTAACATCTCTGGGGATGAAATAGTCCTACATTCACATGTCACACTAGACAGTGAATCGGGTCAAATAAAACGAAGGACGAATAAATACTGTATATGCCACAAATGCTCCGTAAACAAACTGTCTGACCGAGCTTGTGCGCTGCCCTGACGACAGGCCTCGCTCGGGAAAGGGGCGTGGTCTGTAGGACAAAGGGGGCGTGTCTCCTGGCTTCCACAACAACAAGATATTATTGACAACAACTGGAATCTCTTAGCAAATGGGGGCGTGTCCGCTCGCAGACTATTATGAGTGCGTCCTTCTGTTTCTGCACGTCTTCAAAATGAACCATATTTTGTTTGGAAAAGCGTCCACTCGATCTGCATTCTAAAATCTAGCAGCAAATTTAAATAGGCTGATGGCCGTCATGTGAGTGAAAAAAAAATCGGTGAGCCATCAAAGCCGCTAGTCCGATTACAGCGCCCGAATCCCGCGCACATGATCCCCGCGCTGTTGTAACCAAAGACGCTCCACACGCTCACAACAGGTGACGGTGCAATATTTATAAGCTGTTCAGAGCGTAATGTAACCTGTTTATATGTGTGCCGAAACAAACCTTAAAATGATGCGAAAGAAATGTTTACTTCCACCTCTGCGCGCATGTATGGACGGGTAGCTCACCTCGATCCATTTTTGAGCTTCTTGAAACGCTGGTTCTGGCGTAGCGTCAGCAGATTCAGCTTGATCCAGCTGGGCATTTGAAGCCGAATCGTCTCCGGGACTGGCCATTTCCAAAAAAAAAAAAAAGGACTTAACAAGAAAGCCTAGATGAGATATCCAGCGCTCCGCAAACAGACAGAACTGCGTGTTTACTCGAGCGCATTCGCCGTTGCAGCGGCCACGTTCAGTATGCTGAGCTCGAGCGTTCACGGCGCAACACACTGCGGTTCTCCAGCGCGCAGCAGCACTGCAGATGAACCACGCGCGATGCAATACGAGTCCGACCTCCGCTGCTAAAAATATAAGCTAAAAAAACACCAGAGGTCTCCGTTCAGCCAATGCGTAGAGCCCAGCCAGGCGAGCGCATCAGCCTCCCTGTCTCTTCTCCTACAGAACGGGAGACTGGCATGCGCGAGAGCGCGGGGGAAAGGAATTTAACGAGAACAATAGAGCAGTTCCGTTACCGCTCCAGTTACGGCCAGACATCTATCTCTCTTTCTCGCGCTCGCTCTCTATATTCTATTAAATTAAACATAACTATATATTGTCTTTCACCCTCTATTTCAATAAGTTTATTAATATAAAGTAAAACTAGATTTGCGTTTCCTGAAGAAAATACAAAAACATTGCACGAATTTTAGGTTGATTCATAATTGGAAAAAGTTGTAAACCCATGGATAGAGGGAGACAGAGATTTCTAGAATTATGCAATTGGAACGGATGAACAGAAAAGACTGTTTCCGTGCTCAGTACAGTGTGAGAAATGTTATAAAAGGCTTTAATTGTCCTCTGAAATTTATTACAGATTCTTTTTTTTTTTTTTCCTTGAGGACTTTATATCTAACCATATAAAATCAAACCTTATATTATTCATCTATATCAAGTATACTTGACCCTTGAATCAATTAATTGAAATAAATAGCTACTCAATTACTGTTACCTATAAAATCAAATCATCACACATAGTCGCCATTAATAATTTATTATGTATCAAAAGACAAACACTCTGCTAGAATACATTTAATATATTAGCCTATCTAGATACAGGACTAGAATAAAGCGCAATACATTAAATATTTAGAGAACAGATTTAAAAAATCTAAAGAATGTAGTGCACTATATTTGGCATTATTCCTCCCCCAGCATTTGAAATGTCTGTGGTATTTTTGCCCCATGGTTCATTTCTGACCTTTGTACAGTGTGCCATTTTTACAGGTGCAGTCACATCAGTGAAGTTTCACAGGCAAAATGAGGCCCATTGCTAATAGTGTAGTGATATATGAAACAGCTCACACTGAAGTCACTTTCAAACCAAGCAGCTTCAAAATCTGTGCGTGGAAAACGTTCCTACTGAAATTACATTTAAATATGTCTTCAATTAGGGGTTTGTTCAGAATTATGAAAATCATTACAAAAAAATATTACAGCATTATTCCTGGGGACCCAGAACTCTGCACATTTTGTATGTGTCCTTTATTCAACATCTGATTGAGATCAGGCTTCTTCATGAGCTGAACTGAATGTGTCAGATTAAAGAGGGATACCAAATATGCAGTGCTGTGTGTCCCCAGAATCAGGACTGAAATATTATGACCAATAGGTGTCATTACACTCCAGCTTTGGCTGGCTGAGTCCCATTTTTCTTCTCTTAGTCGCCATGCACCCTCTGCAGGAAGGACTTTTTTTTCCTCATGGGAATCCCTTATTCTATATAGCAATATTATCCGTTTATTGACTACAACAGACAAACAAGCTGTTGTAGTCAATAACTTTTATTTACTGTACGTTATGAATATTGCTTTGACGTCATGTGTGCTATCCCTGTTACAAATTAATTTCATTCAATCTTTTTATACGAACAAGCACAGGGACAAACAATAAACGCAGTCACAGATGGATGATATTTTTGAATTGTATTATTTGATAAGCAATCGTTTCTTTATCAGTGAGTGTAAAATACCATTTATCTGGAGTTGCAAATCTGCTATCAGGCCTACATGCCTCAGGCAATGCCACAAATCTTGCAAACATTACGGAAATCCAGTGAAATTTCTTCCTCGGAGTCAGAGGTAGTCATTATATTACGGAGCCCCTTATATCGACCTTGTTAGCAAGACTTTCTGTGCGGATTGTCTTGTGAACGTTATGTGCCATTATTCCCAGTTCACAGTTGCTGTTTTCAATTAGCATTTGCCATTTCTACACTTTCAATATCACATCAGGTGCTGTATTACTGAGTGAGAGTAAACAAATGTTCCTTCCTTGCTTGATATTAAAGATGAAGATGAGAGGCACAGGAGAGAATAAAGACAACACCTACATCCAGAAACAAGTTCTGGACAAATGACTGGACTAAGTGGCAGGGCAACTATATGCTGGCTTTTGATGTATCAGAATTTATGCAACTGTTTCTCTTCGTTTTCTGCTGCCTGTAATTATTCCATAGATCCGCATCTAACTAGAATTAAAGAGACTCCAACTTTGGGGCTTTGTTTTGGCTGCAAGCACAGAGAATCAACTGTTGCAAAACTCATGCTGCTTTCGTGATGCAGTCTTCCAAGCATATAGAGCTCAAATGAGATTATAGAACTTGATTAACAATTGAAAGCATTTTCAATCTGACTGAGTAGTTACATATCATCTTTAGCTAATGGCTAGATGCAGCAGCATACTGGGTTGCTCTCTAGACACTGCTTGCAGACACAACCAGATATTTTGGTTTGGAGTAAATTAAATGCTGCATCAGACTTAAAACGTCTGTATAAAGCAGCTTTATAGCTTTTGTTGTCCAATCAAACTTGATACCAGTGGCAACCAGTGGTGGATTTAATTATCTACTGATGAGTGTGACATTTTAAAATGTTATGGATGCATTTCTGCATGTATACAGAACATCCCTGACAAGTTAAAGGGATAATTCACCCCAAAATACAATTTGTGTCATAATTTGCTCACCCTCATGTCATTCCAAGCCTACATTATATGACTTTACTACTACTGTTGAACATAACAGATGTTTATCAGAATGTCTGAGCTGCACTTTTTCATACAGCGAAAGTGGATCATATTCAAAGTCTTGAAGTTGATATTCTCCAGAAATCTTGCCTTTTAAAGGGGTCATATGTTGCTGCTAAAAAGAACATTATTTTGTGTATTTGGTGTAATGAAATGTGTTTATGCGGTTTAAGGTTCAAAAAACACATTATTTTCCACATACTGTACATTATTGTTTCTCCTCTATGCCCCGCGAAGATTACTGGAGTGTTTTATAAGAAAATATTATTTCAGTCTTTTTCAGAATTTCATGATGCTTCATTGTGAAACTTATTAGCAATTTCTACGTAAAAACTGTTTTGACTTTTTTTTCTTCAGTGTAAATGGCATTTTTCCATTTTTGAAGGGGTTGGAATATTCCTTTAAGCAGTAAAACTTGAACATGAGAATGAAGACAACAAAGATAAAAAGATAAGATAAGAATGGATGGAAAAAGTAAAGAACAGAGAAAGTCAAGGAAGAGAACATTATACATTTATTACTGAGCCACCCTTAAAAATCCAAAAGACTGGGAATAGGGGTCAGAGACAAAGAAAAAGAAATAATTTGCACTACTTAGTAAAGCATTACTAGTAATATCTCTCATTAAAAAAAAAAAAAAAGTACAAATGTTTGTTAAAAATGTTTATATCAAGCCTTCAAATGATTTTGGTTACAGATATTATACATATGAAACTACAACATGTTAAATGATACAATTGTATTTTTAATGGTAAGAATTAAAACAACCAATAAACAAACGCAAGAGAATTCATAAGCTCTCTTATTGGCGTTGCAAAAGAATAAGGGGAAAAAACATAAATAGTAAAACTGAGGTAACTGCTATTGTATCAAGCAGGGGGAATAGAAAAAAAAAACTTCTATAACACAGAATGCCAATGGTTAAGTAAGGTAATGCACATTTGTTGTTTGCAAAGAATAAAGAATTCATCATTTTCTGGTCATGAATTCGACTCATGACACTAAAGCGGACAACACTGGAGAATGGTTTAAAGGCATCTCTCATTAAGACACTGCAGGCTCGGAGACTACATCACAGAATTCATATGACACTTTCTACACCAGTCATAGAGCCTACATAATGCGACACAGAGGCAGTTATATCCATTCATAATGATAACAACGCATGACAGAAAATAATCATACACACAAACATCCCTCTAGGTCATAACACATCTCAGGCATTCATTATAAAGTAACGCACATGGCTATGAATGGCTATAACAGCCTTATCGAGGCTGTATGAGTGGGTGCACTGGAAGGCTGTATTAAAAAGAATAGCTAACTGTATAGAGAGGGCAGTGAGAGAGCAAATGAAAGGACAAGAAGCATAAACCGTTTACTAAGACCAGAGCTTTTGAGGGACTTAAAACGCTGCAATTCGCAAGGGGTGTTTGTGTTGCCCTCCATATTGTCCTGCAGAATCTGTGCGTTTCCCTTTTTAAAGAAACGGAAATGCTACGATATAATCAGTCCTCTTCAAACAGGCATGTACACACAATTTTAAGGCATATGAAATCAAATGACGACCCAAATTACAAATGACAGCTAATTTTGGTAAAGTCGAGAGTAATGTGGGTTGCAACAAGGTTAGCTGGCATATGAATAATTCGAATAAATGAAACTTGGAGAATGGCTATTTTTAAGAAATGCAAGTCTTAAAGGGATAGTTCCCCCAAAAATGAAAATTTTATCATCATTTACTATAAATTTGAATTACCCTCAAGTTGTTGCAAACCTGTAAGAGTTTCTCTCAGCTGTTGAGCACAAAAGAAGATATTTTGAAGAATGTTTGCTGCTGGTAGCCATTGACTTCCATAGTTTGGAATTAAAAAAAAAAAAATACTATGGAAGTCAGTGGCTACCAGCAACTGTATGGTTACCAACGTTCTTCAAAATACCTTTTGGGTTCAACAAAAGGAGGAAATCCATAGAGGAGGGTGAGAAAAACAAAATTTTGAACTATCCCTTTAAGGCGAATAATAATATAAATGACACTATGGTGCTCTAAGTGCTAAATGAGAAAAGTGGGGATTTGTCTACATAATCAGGACTGGCTATGGATTGGGAATACACATTTAATGGTTTTAAAAGGTTATTTGTGTTGAAAATATTGAAAAACGTAAGACAGCAGAAGAAAGAAAAAAGGTTGCAGCAGGATACATCTAATAAGAACTTGGAGAATATTTCACTGCCCCTCCAAACCAATCACATGTCATGTCAGTGCGCATCCTCAGCCAATCCCAGACGAGAATAAAAGTGAGAGCGACAAGCCAGTGTTCTGTACCACACATATGGGATAAATAACAAACAACTGATTCTCGAATATACACACACACACACACACACACTCTCTTTCACACAAAAGCACACACACGCACCTCACAGTTTTCGAATTCTATAAAGACTGTTAAATCATAATTGAGCAAGACCCACCCAAAATCCCCGCTTTATGTATAGATATAATTTGAATCTTTTGTTCCATTTTTAAAAAAAAAGACAGACTTCCATAATTTTTTTTCCTATTTAAAAAACAAACCAAAAAATTAAGAATTTTGTAATTTGTCCCTCTATATGGATACATACATACATATTTATATATAGCTATATTTGTTGGTAAAATATAAAAGCCCATGCTCACAACATTAATCTTCGTAAAGACCACCACACCACAGTGTGCTCACATAGCTGGGAATGTTAGTGCACAAACACACACACACACACTCACTCACACACACACACACAAGACTGCAACATACCAACACCCGCCCCCCGAAGGGGAGAACTAAACTATATATATTTATATATAAAAAAAAAACTAAATCAGAACCAGAACATGACCAGAATGATAATATGAACCATTACCTTTGGACTTCCACTCAAAGAATTAGTGATCAAAAAACCGAAGGGATGTGTGTGTGTGCGTGTGTGTGTGTGTGTGTGTGTGTGTGTATGTGTCTCAGTTAGTTGGATATTCATAGATGAATATCAAACGCTGATTTCGATGCATAAAGTTTTCATGAATCTTTTGCAGCGGTCATTTGTGTGTGAGGAGTAATTATGCATGTGGAAGTTAATTGAATGTAACGGTAGGAGAATGACTGAAGTGTTTAGTGGTGTGTATGTGTGTGTGTGTGAGAGAGTGTGTGTGTGTGTGTGTGTGTGTTCAGTGAGCAGCATCACTCGGAATCCCGCTGGACTTCAGATGCATCTGCTCGGCAAATAGGACAGGTTCTGTTAGCCTAGAAGACAGAGGAGGATAGATTTTCATAAAGGTCTAAGAAATGTGTAGATCATAACTGGAGACAAGCTGTAGTTAGGCAAGTCTGTCTGTGTAAAGGTGCAGTCACTGTAGCTAAATTTTGTGGGCAAAAAAAGGTCCACTGTCTATTGTCAATAGTGTAGTGATGCATGAAGCACAGCTCACGTAAATCGTCACTTTCAAACTAAGCAGCTTTCTGTTGGTCAATGAGACAAATTTGCATGATTAACTTGATCAACAAAATCTGTATAGGGCAATATTTGGCCCTGACACTAAATTCTCTATTGATGACTAAAAATAATTTAAATTATTAATATAGTAAAATAAATTAACTCTAATTTATGGTAGACAAAAAAGAAAAAATGTACCTCCTATAAATTAAAATATATTTTTTAATAAATTTTTTCACTTTAATATCGGTTGCTTTAAATTAAATTCTTGTATAAAAAAAAAAGAAAAGAAAAAAAAAAAATTGTGTTTGACAATGGGGGCCTTTGAGTTAAAAGTTTGAGAACCACTGAATGGGTATAATAACAATGACACATTATTATTATTATTATTAAATAATATTATTAAAGATTTTAATAATAAATGAATAAAATAAATAAATAAAATTAATGAAATATTATTAAGTGTAATAAATTAATATGCAAGCTTGTTTCCTTACCTTAAGCCATTTATCGACACACTTGGCATGGAATTCATGATTACAGGGCAGAACTCTCAACAGCTGACGAGACTCAAAATCACACATGCACACTACACACCTATAGAGAGAGGGGGGAAATAATATTAATTACTATAATACTTTTATCCAACATCAAGATTTTGTTAAAACATTTTTAAAAAAATCAAAGCAAACATGTCTATTTTAGGTGATGTAATAGTTTTTTTTTTTTTGTTGTTTTTTTAAAGAGTAAACATATTCAATATGAAGTCTCTCAATTATTAAAAGGTCACTGGTTATTCACTCCCCCCACCTATGGCGCTTTTCCACTGCGTGGTACGACTCGGCTCGGTACGGCTTGGTACGGCTCAGTACAGTACGGCACGGCACGGCTCGGTTTGGCTCGGTTTGCGTTTCCACTGCAGTTCAGTACCGCTTTAGAGTGGGCGGAACCCCCCAAAAGTGAACCGTACCGAGCCGTACCGTGCCGTACCATGCAGTGGAAAAGCGCCACTATATTTCCTGCCAGTACTGAGAATTGAACCTACAACCTTCGGGTTACAAGACCGACTCTTTAACCTTTAGGCCACGACTGCCCCAATAAGTAGTTTGTTTGTAAGTTTGTACTCACAAAGTCTGCTCAGACTGATGGTTGCTGGGGTTGAATCTGTAGGAAGGCAGCTGTTCGATATCGGCCTTTGTCAAACCTCTAGGCTTCGCTTCTCCGAGACGCTCGGCAAGGTTTAACAGAGCCTAGTCAAACACAAGAACAAAAGCACATGTAAAACAGAATAATGAAACAAAAGTATGCCTAAAATGGGATCTGAAGCATTATTAGTAAGTGTTTCCTGAGATAACTAGAGACTCTCACCTCATAATTCTCAACCTCTCCATCATCTACATCCAGCTCTAAGCTAATGGTGGGACCCACTGCTGTTGGCTGGACTGGAAGAACAGATCTGGCCCACCAAACAGAAACAAAACAGTGACATTATTATTCTCCAGCTCGCTGGCTCTCCAGCACAACACTCTGGTGCATGTTTGCATGTGTAACTCACAGGAAGTAGGGCAGCAGACTTGGGTGGTAAGGAGGTGGAGGTATGGCCTGCTGAGAGCGGTAGCGTCTGCCTGTGATTCGTCGAGGTATGAAGTGTGGATAGGGCTGGAGAGAACACACAGGAAAAACACATAAAACCTTCATTACCTTGTTTCGACTGCATTGAGCAGAAGTGATAAAGCGTGAAGATCACTCACCATTCCAAAGAGCTCCTGTGGCAGGGGTTCATGGGAGAGGAACTGCAGTGGAGTGGAAGGGGGCAGAGGACTAGGATGCCCCGAGTGAGGATAGTTAAACCCTCCACCTAACGACAGGTGATCCCCCAACAACTCCACCTCATTCTCTATCCTCTGCAGTGGCTATTCACAAAAACAAACATGCATATTTAATACTAACAATTTTAAAAAACATTTTTTGGCAGAACTATAGTAAAAAAAAAACAAAAAAAACATTTATACAAGTTTTTATATAAATATTTACACACATAATAAATTATGTATGTATTATAAAACTTCTAATATATGAATCCATTTAAAATATTTTTATATATTAAATGGTGGTATATGTGTGGGGGGATGGATGGATGGAATCATAATCGTGATTAGTCGCATCCAGAATAAAAGTTTGTGTTTACAAAATATATGTGTGTGTACTGTATATATTTATATGCATATATAAACACACACACATACATGTATATATTTAAGAAATATTTACATGAGTAGATATATGTTCATATTTATGTATGATTTTATAATATATATAAATATAAATATTACATATACTTCTTAAATATATACATGTACGTGTGTGCATTTATATATGCATATAAATATATACAGTACACACATATATTATGTAAACAAACTTTTATTTTGGTTGCGAATAATCGCGATTAATCGTTTTGACAGCCCTAATCTATATCAAATAAATGCTGGTCTTTTAAGCTTTTTTTTAAATTTCCACATAAATACACACAACTGTTTTCAACCGTTTATTTAAATTATTGTTTTCTATTTTTATATATTTCACAGTATTACTGTATTTTTGATCAAATAAATACAGCCTTGGTGAGCATAAAAGATTTCTCTCAACAACAACAAAAAAATACAGATATGTCATTAATAGTATGAATATTTTAATACATATAAAACTCTGTGTACATGTGATTGTATACTCACAGATCGAGACTGCTGTGTCTGGAAAGGTAAGAACTGTCCAGGAGTGGGCAGGTGGGGTGGATGATGTGACAGATGTGGAGGATGAAGCAGGAAGGGTGGATCACTGGAGAGAAGAGAAGGAAACGCGGCGTACGGCACTGGCAAATGCTGCACCGAACATGCCGGCAACATCTGCATGTCAAACAAATAAACAGATATTAGACCATCAGTTACAGACCATTATAATGGACTGCACCCTCAAAGACTAAAACAGGAATGTAACAACTTGCCACCACTGGAGGACAGCAGATTCAAACAAATCAAATGAGCTCACAAAAATCAATTACAGCTATGCCTTTTCACAGCTTGATATTTACTTACAGGAGGCGGTACGCTACAGATTGGATAGTGTTGCTGTCCGCTGAAGATCACAGAACAGGCAGGCACCTGCTGTTGGGAAGAGCATGCTGGGAGATGCTGTCCCGTACAGAGGGGGGCAGGTAGACCATGGGGCGGCACTGGAGAAACTGTATATGACACCGGCACTGTACCCTGAGGGAGCTAACGTACACACAGAAACAAAAATGATGAACAAAGAGTGTTGATGCTTGATTTATTAATGAACCATCAAAAAAAAACAAAAAACTGCCACTTCAGTTAAGGTACATGTTTATGGAAGCTTATTTCTAATTATTTTTTTCTGTAACAATTTAGACTTCTCTCAATTCTGTTTCACGATTTAGTTTATCTCACAATTCAAACTTTTGAATTGCGACTGAAAAAAAAATGTGAATTGTGAAGAAAAAATTGTGAAATTGTGACAATGGTAAGATATAAACTTACAATTTCCTTTTTAAAATATATAATTCATATCATTCATATCTTTTACTTTGCTGTGTTAATGGGATATATCTACAGTTGTACCATTTGATTATAATTACAATAAAAAGTATTATTATTATTACATTTTTATTATTAATACTACTTAATACTTAATATAATATTTATTATTTTGTTTTTTAATTCAGTTATTTATTTTATTTTAATTCTGGAATAAAAAAAACTGAACTACGAGATGCACAATTCCGAGAAAGTCAAAACTGGGAGATGCAAACTTGCAATTCTGAGGAAAAAAAGTCTGAATTGTGAGAAACTCTTAACTTCTCTCTGCAAGAAAAAAGATGCATAAATAATTTTTAATTTAAATAATTATAATAATATAATATTTAAATTATTCATTATATTATAATTATATATTATAATTATAATATAATATAATAATTCTTTTTTTTTCATAAATGCTATATGATCCATAAATGCTAGATGATAAAAGAAAGAGATTTCTGCTTTGGCTGATGAAGGGGTACTTGAGCCCTAGCAATGGGGCTGTGGGGGTACATGACACACACAAAAAAAGTTATGATACAAGACATCTTAAGAGTCTGCTTAATATATATATATATATATATATTACACACACATATACAGTGTCAAGTCTTTTATGCTCCCCATTATATCTGAAGAAAAAAATTACAGTAAAAATAGTAACGTTGTGAAATGCTATTACAATTTAATTGTTTTCTATTTGCCATCACAGGAAAAAAAGTGCATTTTAAAATACATTAAAAGATAAATGTTATATCTAATATTTAAATTTTAGAAGGCATTACTACAGTGTTATATAAATATTATAAAAAACCTTCAATAATTTTCACTAAAATTAAACGCTTACAATATACCATAATATAATAAACCAACTAAATTCAAGTTAAAAATGAAATGAAATGAATTTTATTTTAATAATCAGCTGTATTCAAATTTCTCACTGGGGGACTAAAGAACTTAAGATGAGACTAGAATTATGGATTTCTAGCACAGTAATTGATACCATTCACAACATAGTATTGGATGTCCGTTACGCTGCTTGAAAATGCACCATAAAAGCAATATACAAACAAACCTGATAACAGTCACTCGGGTCACGATTAGCTGTCAGCTCATTCGCACATTAGTTCTAACGGTCAAAACTAACACCAGCATACCTGCGTCTGTGCCGTGCAGGTGTGTGGCAGCGCTCGGGATGGTAGTGTATAAATAATTTTTAATTTAAATAATTATAATAATATAATATTTAAATTATTCATTATATTATAATTATATATTATAATTATAATATAATATAATAATTCTTTTTTTTTCATAAATGCTATATGATCCATAAATGCTAGATGATAAAAGAAAGAGATTTCTGCTTTGGCTGATGAAGGGGTACTTGAGCCCTAGCAATGGGGCTGTGGGGGTACATGACACACACAAAAAAAGTTATGATACAAGACATCAGAGTCTGTTTAATCTTCATGGCTGGAAACCACATTAGGGCACCTTTGATCCCAATTATGATCCCACACAGACCCTGCC
>NW_015635021.1:329761-334152 GCF_001515625.1 Sinocyclocheilus rhinocerous
ATTTAATTGTTTTCTATTTGCCATCACAGGAAAAAAAGTGCATTTTAAAATACATTAAAAGATAAATGTTATATCTAATATTTAAATTTCAGCAGCCATTACTCCAGTGTTATATAAATATTATAAAAAACCTTCAATAATTTTCACTAAAATTAAACGCTTACAATATACCATAATATAATAAACCAACTAAATTCAAGTTAAAAATGAAATGAAATGAATTTTATTTTAATAATCAGCTGTATTCAAATTTCTCACTGGGGGACTAAAGAACTTAAGATGAGACTAGAATTATGGATTTCTAGCACAGTAATTGATACCATTCACAACATAGTATTGGATGTCCGTTACGCTGCTTGAAAATGCACCATAAAAGCAATATACAAACAAACCTGATAACAGTCACTCGGGTCACGATTAGCTGTCAGCTCATTCGCACATTAGTTCTAACGGTCAAAACTAACACCAGCATACCTGCGTCTGTGCCGTGCAGGTGTGTGGCAGCGCTCGGGATGGTAGTGTGGGTGGGGATAGGGGTGTGGCCTGCGACTGGGCGGAAGCTCCCATGGTCTGATTGGCGGTGAGGGAGTGGAAGGAGGGGCAGAGGTAAACTCCAGTACAGACTGCTGGGAAAGGCGCTGTCTCTTCGGACTAGGAGAATCCTCCGTCTGAGGGACAAAACACAGTAAATCACTCAGCTGCTCATCTACAATTACAAACCACACATATTCAACCTGAATCACTGCTTAAACATCGGGGTACTACAGCCTTCTGATGCACTTAAAGAAAGACTCCTCCCAAAAATGTGTAAAATATGTCAAGTTTGAATATGTGGAAGTGCAAATGAGCTTTGTGAGCTATTTTCAGTGAATTTCAAACTGCTCTTCCCAGAAAGCTATCATTTGACTTGGGAGAACTTGAGAGATGTGGACTACTTTTATGGTGCTTTTTGAAGCTTGACAGCCTTCGTTGGATTGAAAGCAGCGTAAACATTCTGCTAAATATTTCCTTTTGTGTTTCACAGATGAAAGTCAGGTCAAATTAAAAACTTACTCCTTTATAACATCTTTTCCCACTATATTTAGTGCAATTATTAACAACAATAATTTCCAGTACTAATAACCAAGTACTGTTCACTTCTGCACTGAAGGAGAAAATAATTCACCACAAAATGAGCCATTTTCTACCACAGTAATTTCCCACTATACTCGTGTTAATTAATATTTAGCACAAAAAGAAAAAAACATCCTGTATATCTGCTAGTTGCTTTTGCCCATTGAGAGCACAAGCAGCTATTGTGCCTGGCGGCATTAGTGGCATTTCCTGTCAATGATATCACTGCCTCAGGCAGTGTGAGGTCACTTCCCGAAAAGTTTGAGGAAACCCATGGCTTGTTGCTCAACACACGCACACTTGCTCAGCCGGTGTTAATCAAACACGTTCAACTCCAAGTCAGCCGTCTCCTCCAAGACATGGAGAAACGCGCTGCGGCACGAGTCAGAATGTGTAACAAAGGCTTGAACATGCAGGAATATGTCAACACATCAGCTACATTTAACACTCACCTTTTACTGGAATTCAACACACACAATAACACTTTATAGCCTGATGAGTCCGTCAAAACCTGGGCTTACTCAGTTAGAAAGAGTCATAGTTTACAAGGGGTGGGATCCAAAATGGGACGACTGACTTTCTAAAGCACTTTCAGGTGACTAACAAGTTACTCAGACAAACTTCCAAACACAAAACCTTCACACACACACACACACACACATCTCGGTAAGGCTTTTAAGATGCAAACTTTTTAAAAGAATACACGTGCGATTTCGGCGAGAACCACATGGGACACGCAAACAAGCGGGACGGTGCACACACACACACAGACTCGTTGTGGGTGGTAAAGTGAGCTCACACAAAACAAGGTTAAGCCAAGTGTGGAGATACAGAGAGCAGCCGCTGACACCGGGGAAGGCTCGAGTGTGTGTGAGAAATCAGTAACAGGAAACGGCTGGGGAGCAGGCTAGACTTATCTGCATATGGATTTGAGTCAGGATTATTTAAATGTCTCTTGAAACAGATACACCGTATTCCCCCACATCTCATTTTCCATAGTCTTCCAGCAGACACTCCTTCACATCTCTCCGTGTGAGAGGTGAGACCTTGCAAAGTAACGTCTGTGTCAGCTGCCTGATCCCCTTCAAAACTATGACATCAACCTACAGTATGTAGCGCACACACTTTCTCTCACACACACAAAATGTGATTATATACATGACTGAAAATAATTTTTGCAACTTTTGTTTCCCGTCTTATTCATCACTATCCCAATTAATAGAGAGAACGTGATCAGGAAAGGACACAGAGTACACAGAGGTTGCTCTTTAAGAAGAACAGAAAATAAACTAAAGATGCCAATTTTTCAGGAATGTTCTTTTTTTTCAGCGAGGATGCATTAAATTGATCAAAAGTGATATTAAGAGACATTTATAAAAGATTTCATTTCAAATGAATGCTGTTTTGAACTTTCTATTTATCAAAGAACCCTGAAAAAAAAAAAGTATCAGTTGGCAACATTGATACGAAATGTTTCTTGAGCAGCAAATCAGCATATTAGAATGATTTCTGAATGATCATGTGAAAACTCAAGACTGGATTAATGAAAATTTAGCTTTGCCATCAAAGGAATAAGTTACATTTCAAAACATTACAATATAAAAAACTTATTATAATTTATATATATTCAACAATATTACTGTTTTACTGTATTTTTGATCAATAAATGCAGCCTCTGTGAACATACAGTAAGAGACTTGAAATTTTAAAAAAAAATTCATTAGATGTCATATGGGACTTTATCATTTACTGATAAACAAGAGTTAAATACACAAGTTTTGCTTTAACTTTATTAGCCCTTATTATTTAAATTCTCAACTAAAATGGATAACCATTGAATAGTGGATAAACAAAATGCATATATTCATAACACATTCATCAAAACTCTTAAGAGTCTGGTGTTACTACACTACACTAAGGACGGAGAGTTAAATAACTTAAACCAAAACACAAGAAAACCATCCCACTGTTCGGACTTCTTCATGGGAAATTCATTTTATGTACAGATAGTGTGTTTTACTAGAGCAGGGCCTTGGAAAGTTGAAGATGTCATTTTCAGCACTGCTATGGAAGTTTTAACAGCCTTGTTCTAAAATTGGATATTAAAACTAGAAGCCTCTCCCGTTCTGATGGCCATGTGGTCACACTGTCGGCCTGTATGACAACTTTATAATGAACATTCTGCTTCTTTCCACTGTGGGCTGACTACACTTGAAAAGACTTCATAAGAAACAGTTGCAACAATTACACAGCTGCCCTTCACTTTTTTGGACATGTATATATATATATATATGGTATCATGATATGTACGTAAATGCATATGTATTAAATGTACTACTGTATATGTATTTATTTTTAAGAAAATGCATTGTTAATTTCACACATTCGAGTTCAGACAAAGAAAAGAAACCAGAGAGTGACCTCGAACCAGTCTTCCCTCAGTCCTTCAGTTTCTTCAGGGCCATGAGACGAGGGCAGGGGAGAGGAAGGTGAAGGGAAGGATGAGAAACTGGGCCTGGAGGGGGGAGTGGATGGATGGATGGGAGGCAGAGATGGGGGAGGACAAGAGTGATGCCCCGGGGGCAGCAGGGTGGGACTCAGAGGGGGACAGTGCTGAATTGAAAATGATTAACTATGAACAGTGCCTGGAACACAGCCTCAGGACATTTATACACAACCATGCAAAACCAGCAACTGTCCGCGCGCACACACACACACACACGCAGACAGGCATTATACCAAAACTATCCTAAACCAGTCATATAAAATGTTACTTCTATAATACAAAGACCAGGGAGCATTTTAATCCGTTATGAAAAACCCTCATTCATATATTTTACTTTGCTGTGTTAATGGGATATATCTACAGTTGTACCATTTGATTATAATTACAATAAAAATTATTATTAATTATTATTATTATTATTACTACATTTTTATTATTAATACTATTTAATACTTAACACAATTAGCCATTTATAATTACTATAAGCCATTGTTTAGCATCATGATATATGACATTTTTTATTAATATTTTGAATTAGTTTTTATTTTTATACTTTGTTTTTAGTAAAAGTTTTTATAATTGTGTTTGTTTTGACATTTTTTTAGTTTGTGTCTTGTTTTTAGTAAAAGTTTTTATAATTGTGTTTGTTTTGACATTTTTTTAGTTTGTGTCTTGTTTTTAGTAAAAGTTTTTATAATTGTGTTTGTTTTGACATTTTTTTTAGTTTGTGTCTTATTTTATACATGTAAACACGTCTACATATATATATATT